>NC_080672.1:47328340-47628340 GCF_030247195.1 Topomyia yanbarensis | reverse complement strand
TGCAGGGTATCGTGGAACTTCGAAAGGCCTATCATAATGCGGGGGTGTGCTCATGACTGACACGTGATCCCTGTATGCTCCTGTACTTTTTTTTTCCTTTTGTTGAATGCGCCTGTTACATATTAATTTTTTGGCAATTGAATCTATGTGCTAGAAAGCGGATGTGGCAAACGAGGGAAGTGGCGTCAGCATCGGATGCAGGGTGGAAATTTCTGATATTGATCCTTTAAGTTAATTGAATAAAGAAGTGAGCTCCGTCGAGAGTAGAGATGGGATTATGTTTTTATGTGTTATGAGAGCAGCTTCCTTGGTGGAAATAATAGGATTAATAATACAACAATGCGATTGGATGCGATTAGTAATCGTTTGGACGTTCTCTATCTTTATTCTAACTTAAAATAGCAATTCCATCGTATACCCAGAGCCGTAGCGTGGTCTTCTGGCATCCATGGCAGTGTCTCAGTTTTGCGCCCCTTTGGTGTTTACTTTGGCTTTCTTTTTCAATTCGGCCTTCAAATAATAATTTGTGTACATGGAAATGGCCTACCTACTCCCTAGTTAATTCATGTTTGACTGTTGTTAATTTCATGTATATTCCAGCCACAAACCTTTTACTCTATATTTAGGAAATCAGTTGACGGTGGGTGTTTGAAGGCGACGGAGGGAGCATCTATTCAGACGACTGTATATTAGAGTGCCAATGGCATGTATGGAAAACAGGTGATCATCGAATTTAATAACCGAATGCACCTTAACGAAAAAATGTTTGGCTCAATCGGACGCGATTAAGGGGTTGCGCAAAACAGCCAAAGTGCAAAAAATTTTACCAGTGAAGAAATATAAAAGAACCCATAGAATATTCAAAAATTGAATACGAATTGTTTATGCTAAATGGCTTAGGATGTAATGAAACGTCTACTGCCACCTTAATTTTGTTTTAAGATAGCCATTATGAAACTGAAAAAAATCTGAATTTGAGTTGTAACTGGGGTTTGAAAAGGATGCTTTTAATTTATGTTCTAATGTCTTAGAACTGCATGTAACGATGGATCTTGTATCTTCTCATAAAAAATGCTTTGACAAAAGTGGCCTCTCTGGTACTATTAATTTTTAAACTGAGATTTTCAAATAAAAATGAAAAAAAACTTATTTTTTTCGAATTTACATCAGATTTTAACATTTCGTTGATTTTTAAAACATTTGGCATACAAAAAAATAAAAACTGTATTACCAAACTCAAGTCCCATCTCAATTATTCCTATTTCAAAATATTCCTGGTACCACAAAGACATGTTTGAACATTTCACCAGATCTCGACGCATCATGACTATGTTTTTAGATTGCGCTCAAGTTTACTTTTGAGGTGTGTCCGATTTGAAATTTCAGGAAGACAATAAATATACCGTCAATCAAGATTCGTCGAAGAAGATTTGTGGACAAAGATCCGAGCTTCCATTTAAAATCAAACATGTTGAACTGGGTTCGACCGTATCCGATCTTCTTTCGTATCCGCGAAGTATTCTAATATTCCGCAAGACGCAACAATATTCAGCTGTGCCAGATACCTTGAAAGTTTACCTAGATAAGCTCAGAATTGAAATTTTGTCTAAAGTAAGCAAATAACGTTACTGGCGACAAGACTTTCATGAAGAACTAACGCGTTTACATGCCTGCTCACAAAGTTGAGATCGATAGTGTAGTTATCGATTCGAACATGGCATGCGTGGATTTACTGAAGGACGGGATTGTACTCCACTGAGCGAAGATTTTGAGAGACAATCGCACCGGACCTTCAAACTAGCGACCTTTAGGCGAGACTGCTTTGCATATTCTTCGACAAGGATCTTCTGCATGATAGGTTGTTTGTGCATGCAATACAGCACTAATTACAAGCAAATGAGTCTCTTTTGAAAGGCCGGTAAATATAACAGCAAGAAAAAAACTCTGCCACAAATCCGAAGCAAACAGCAGCTGGTCAATTCAAAAAAAAAACAAAACAAGAGTTTTCAACGCTTTCTGGTACACCAAAAACCTTGTGACATTTCAACCAGAGATTCAACTTAGTGCAGGATTGGTTAGACTTCCTCCCGGCATCGAGGAGACTTCAATTTTCATGGTACAGCATAGGGTTATCTTTTCTACTCTACTATCTTTGCTACAGCTTCAAAAAGGCGGCCTGCTTTATTGGCCATGACCACTTTTCGGTCCTCTTTGTTCCTATGAAACTGAGAAAACAAGCGAAAAAAGTTTGCAATATTTTTCGCTATTTTTGTTGAAATTTGAAGTCTTTGTCTTGTTTGATGTTTATTCTGGACTACCAAGACCGTAGCGTAGACCGTTGACTTAATCTCACTTATTTTAAAAAGCAGATCAATTAGCAAATCAAGATATTTTAAAAAGCAGATCAAGATTTTAGTTGGAGCCCGTGGCGGAGGCCAACCCGGCCAACCACACGCTACGGATCTGCGTATACCAAACCCAATGGAGCTTTGAATGGAGGGAGTAGGCTATTTTTAAAAAATTTTATCGTTATGTTAATCGTTTGCGACCAATCTATCGATTACTTTCTGATACAGTCATATTTGAATTGGTTATATTTTTAAACTAGTAATCACATATCTTTTAGCAAAAAAAAATAACATTAAAGAATGCAGCAAAAATAATTTATTCATTTAATTTTCTTTCAGATTCAACTGAAATATTCTCAATAATTTAGATATTTAGAAAATTAACAAAAAAAGTTTTTCATTACTCTTCACACAATCCCGAGGGAAATAATTCCATGGATGTATTCTAGCCTTTGCACAGTGATTCTTATGCCAAAATTGTGCGGTCTATTAATTACGCCTAAAGCGTTAAATTTGGGTTATTGACGTCTTCAAAGGAACTTGTAAACATTACAATCCTTTCCATATTATTATTTTAATGACTAGTCCCCCTAAAAGTGAGATATATTTACCAACTTTCTTGCAACTGCATATATTAACCCTTTCATGCCCAACTTTTTTCTAGTGCAAGTAGGGTTTCAAAACTATTTTTCCTTGAAAAAGGTGGGCTCAAGAAATACGAAAAGGCTTTTTTAATAAAGATAGGTGCTTTCTTCGCAGTGCCAGAAGCTGCTCAATTTTTACCTATCAATGCTCAATGCACTTCTCTTAGAATATTTACAACAGTCCAATTTCGTGGAAAACGTAGCCAAAGAGTTTAAATTGATAAGTTTTATCAGTTTTCAATAATATTGCAACATTACGAAGATATATGAAAAATTCATTTTCCCAAAACAATTTTTTAAAACATAGTAACAAAATTCATTTTCCGTCGTCAACGTAAACTGTCTCTGGCAGCACTGCTTCATCGGAATCCAATCAGACTAATTGCAATAACTTCAGTTCTAGAGCTGATCCTTGTAACTGTTAATACTCAAATGAAAGGCAATAGTCACGTTTATTAGCCTTACTTGTTATTGTGAGAAAATCTTGCCTCAATCAAAAGTTATAGCTGTTTTAAAACGTTTTTGTCCACAAACAACATGAATGAATGGGCATGAATGGGTTAAAATAAGGTCTTCAGCAAAGTTGTAGAGCAAGCTTTTGGGAACAACTTTACCGAAGATACAAAGTTATTATCTTTAATATCTTCAACATTTTTGCTGGCTGTTTGTGGATGATTTCGTTAAAGTCAATTCATTACTATAACTTTCAAATATCATTCTGACAAGTTCGGTATGTTGCGCAAAAAGGTTTGAATTACCAATATGGACAACTTTCTATATTACAACAATGGCTTATCTCGTGTATTCGGCAATTTTTGAAAAATAATGTGTTTCTAATGGTGATTGGTTGTTAATATGGAAACGCCTAAGTTTACGTCAATAGTGTTTTCAGACCAGTCGTAAAAATCGCAAGTTTTATCATTCTCTGCTATGATTTATTTGAGTTTTTTTCAACAAATAATTTTTCTGCCATTTCTTTGGAAAAGTTGTGGAGATTTTTTCACGAATGTCTTTGTTGAATAGATGAAGTCTATTCTTTTAATGCTCAACAAGTTATTGTTTGTTAAATTTGGATAACATCCAAAAACTTTTTTTAAATATCTTTTCAATTGTCATTCCTACGAGTTTCATATAGTCAATCGGCAAAATACATAATTTTCATTAACGCATAATTTTTCTTATCTTGAGTATTTTCGAAAATATTTAAGTTTTATAGTGTTTTTGTAGCATTTTTAATAGCAGCTAGAGCTGGCTGTCCGTTCCCGTTCAAAAATTATTACTTCTAGAACTTTTGCTAATTTTACTAAAAATATCCAATAACTTCTAAGTTGCAAGAGATGGACCGATTTTCCGCTTTGGAAAGATATGTATCTTGATAAGAAGAACGACTTTCTGAAAAATGCTAAAGCTTTATCTACGATATTTAAGAAGTTGAAAATGCTCTTAGGAGATTCACAAACAACGGTCAATAACTTCGAGTATACTGTAAATAGAGATTTTTGGACTTTTGTAAAAATGTTCGCAAAAGCAAGTTCATTAACATTTCTAGCGACAGTATCTTGTTTTTCATACTTTGAAAAAATTGTATCAAATATCTCATTTCAAGGGGGATTCATCTTTATAACTATATCAGCAAAATGGAGGTCTTGAATCATCATAAAACATCTTAGAAGAAATTATTACTGTACGCTTTACCGTTTTCGCATGAGTAATTTTTCGCGCGTTTTTGACGAAAAAATACACTGTGCATTATTAGAATACTACTACTTGTTTTGCAAACAGTGCGGAGAAATACTGATTTTTCAGTGGCGGATCCAGTGGAAGGGTCCTGGGGGTCTGGACCACCCCCGAAAATTTTTATCTCCTTGAGAAATTTTAAAATAGTTTCTATTTTAAACTCTTTCTAAATTCCAAATCAGATTCGACAACCAAAATTGATTTTATTATATTACGTATTGTACATTGAACATTTTCAAAACGAATTTTTGAACCCCCTCCGAATTTTTTTCTGGATCCGCTCCTGTGCTTTTTTTCAATTTCAAAGATGGGCGCTCTTCGAAGCATCTCAATTGACCCTTAAATCATGTTAAAAAGAAGTTTTATTCAAACATTTGATCTTGCACGAGATAAAACTTGAACAATGAACATTATTCCTCCAAAAATCGAGTTAGAGAGTTAGCAAATTCGAATTCAATTCATAAGCATAGCAACTTTCCGGCAGCTTCCAGTTCCGCCAAAGGTGCCCATTGTGGTTAATGTGAGTTTGATTGGGCATCAGTGAGCTGACACTATAAATCCAAGCATTGAGAACACATTTTATGAAGTATTGCATCTTTCAGATAACATGCTGATTCTGATTATTATATGGGAATTTCATGCATGACCCCACTCTTCAACCCATAACTCCGAAACAGGAAGTCGGAATTAAATGAAATTCAATAGCAGCCTATAGGAGCATTGTACCATTTGAGACTAAGTTCGATAAAATCGGTTCGGCCATCTCCGAGTAACACACTCAGATATTTGGCGAATTCGACGAACTGAGTCGAATGTTATAATCGATTTTCAGAGTAATTACATAGCTTTTCTGTAGGAAAAAGGCAAAAATTAAGATAAAGCATTGGGGAGCTCGCGATTTGCCTTGACTTTCCGAACTGAAACATTTGGTGGTCTAAGACAGACAGACAGACAGACAGGCGTTACAAAACTCGGCGCAAAACCAGACAACATACTCGATGTCGTGATTGCCGTCGCCACAATGCACAATTTCGCGAAAAACGTGTTCGTTTTGAATAACTTCAAAATAGTCAGTTATAGCGATACATTACCTTCGGAAGCATTTATGACAATGAGACACCCCATCTTTTTAAACCAATGATGATGACCTTCCTATAAGTGAGATTCAAAATTTAATTCTCGTATAATAAGAGTGTATTCTGCAATGTTGTAGTAAATTTTTCTACAAGAAACTTTACCGAAGACTAGACTATCTTTAATCATATTTGAGATATAAAGTATTATTCGAGAAAATACCGAAAAAATCACTTTTTTCATTAGGCCGCTTTCCAAGATGTTTTGGAAGTTCAAAATGTTCTATAAAACTGTAACAATTAATGAAATACAAAATTTTAGTGAAAGAAGAAACTTAATACGTTGAGCAGTTTCTGTGATATTTATGATGTTTGTTCTAAAAATAACCTACTTTATACTCAAATAACCTATGAACGGAGAAAATGGGTAGACCACTTATTATGCATTTGAAAGTACAAGATTTATGCTACAAGATTCTGTATAAATCACTTGTATCCGAGTGTATCCATGGCTCTGGGAGCAGGATTTATAGAATATTCGCACTCATTTTTTAGTAATGGATCATAGTAGGCTATAGAAACTTTAACTTTTAATCGAAAAGAAATAGCGTATAAGTGTCTTCAAAAAAGTTGTAGGGGAGAACATTTCCTTAAATCTGCTGAAGGCATCTGTTAAATCGTCAATAGATATAAAATAATTTATTGTATTTCTGCTTAACCCTAAAAATAATTAAAAATATTTTTGAACTTAAACCTACGGGTAACACAGGATCTTGTACCTAACTATACTTATATACTAGATACTAGATTTATATACCTACATGCTATGAAAGTGAAATCAAATGTACTAAAAACTACAATCAAAATTAACACTACCACAACAGCAATAAAAAAGGGACAATTTGGGAAAAAAGTTTAGTTTTATATCGACAAGCACATGAAGCGGGTAAGCTTTAACGCTTAAGATCCAAAATCCAACCAAACGTAAAACTATATAGTCCACCTTCAAAGTCGAATGCCGGTTCACGAATTAAAGTAAAGGTTCGGAATCCAGAAAAGTTTCTAAATTTCACAGCATCTGTTTTATGTCGCTTGTAGTTCCCGACTGATTAGACGTTTTTTATGACGAACTCCTTAAGTTCAAATTTTTAAGCCAAACATTGCCATTTTGCGTTGAATACTGAGAAAATTCGAACAGACGTGATATTTTTACGTGAATCCAGCCGAAAGTCACTACCAGACAAACATATTTCGCAGCCACAAACAATATTTTTCAGATGTCCTGGTATAATAGATCTGTTACGTGCTCAAAAATATCTTCCTAAAATTATGCTTCTTTACAAACATTAGCCGTAAAAAACTTTGTTCATCCTTTCACATTACTGAAGTCCTATACTATCCGTCCATATTTGATGACGTTTTCCCAGTGAGCGACGCATCGAAACTTTTCCGCTCAGCTGCTCGTCCAAGGGTTCATTCTCCGCATTTTGCTTTGATTATGTAAATCACTGTTGACATCATTCCCCCGCAAAGAAATTGTTTTTCTTTGCTGTCCAACTGATACTCCGGGATCAGCCCCATTAACCGTGAGTTACCGATGCTGCAGTCGTGTTTCGTAACTTTTCACCCTTTTCACCCCTAGAGCTGTGTCAATAGGTGGGCGAAGCACGAATTGTGGACATTATGAGCAGATGTTCCACCGGATGATTGGTGCGGAATGCATACAAATGACCTCTCTGGGCGGGGTAGGACAGTGACAGGCTGCACTGTTATACGTAGTGTCTACGAAACGCACCGACGCACAGTGGCGGGTCTTCAAACAAAAGTCGGACAAAACCTCAAATGTTACCCAAATTGGCTGAAAATCACAATTTAAGCTAATTTTGAGGTGCTGAGCTCATTTTTGATGTCAAAAGTCGTAAAATATTAAATGCATTTTTCCATACAGTGTCATTGAACCTTTCTTATAACTATGATTCCGTTTTCATGATAGATTTTCCGTTTCTGTTCACCAATGTCAGCAATATCATAAAAAATGAAGAACACTACTTTAAATCCATTGTATAACGTGTTGGTTTACTGTAGATTGTCTAACTATTTTACACAAAACACCATGCGCCTCCATATCAGCAACAAAGCTTCAAAATCTCCTTAAAACTTTTTGCGCACCTAGGCGCAGAACGAGACCATGATATTCGAAAAGTAGAGATTATTTCCCATAGAATGTATACTATGTGACCGTTCCGAAATGTTTCCGAAATTTGTACAGAATACATTAGCGAAAAAAGTATTTTTGATCTGACCACCTCAAACATATTTAAACTAAAAAGTCATAGTTCCAAGCAAATTTACCAAATGTATTTTATTCACTAACCAACTACTTTCGTTCCTCTACACAATGAGGATAGTTGTGCTAAAATCGGACCAAAATCAAAAGAGCAACACGCATATGAAGTGAACAGAGCAATGGTGGTTTCCGAAATGAAAATCATTAAAAAATCCGGACTTTGCTACGTTTAAACTCTTGTTAAAAATCTTGTTCTTATCCAATGACCAAAAAATTTTGAATATACATGATTTAATACATGAGAAATTTGGGAAAAATATAAAATATAAATATTTCAAAAATAAATTTTTGAGGTTTTGGCCAGCCTCCAGCCACTGTGCGACGCCATCAGCGGGGGTAGCAGCAAGTTTAAGCTAACTTATTCCAAGAGCGGGAAAGAGGTAGAGAAACAGAGGAGATCCCTTATCGTCCAAGCCCGGAAGGGATTTTATAAATGCATGCACGTTCGACCAACATAACCCCTCCGTGACAGTGAAAAATTTGAACAAAGCTGTCGTTCAGCTTCGACAGGCCTTTCAAAATTATGTTTACACAGTTTTGAAATTGGATCCTGGTTTCCACTACTTACTCCTGGAAAGGACGAGAACTGAAGCATATTTATACTAATCAATCTAGGTTCACGTATATTTCCCGGTGTATCTACGCTGGATTAAACATATTGTAAATATATTTTGAAGATATATACTGTCCTTTACTATACATAGAACATCGCCTGTTGAACAAGAAAGTTAAGTTCTGCTACGAAATACAGTTCCCCGTGGTTTCGTTTTTGTGGTTCTGTCCAATCCCAATGAATTAAACTAATCCTCCCTCCCATAATGATCTGTCATTATTTGCTTCGGCAAGTTTGGTGGGGACAACGTTGGAGTTTTCCCCAATCATAAAAAGACCACCCCCCTCCGAACTTCATTCATCACCGGATCCATCGGATTGGTCCGCCTCTTTCCCGTCCGGCATTAAATACTGCAAACCCATAAATCCAGCCGTTTCCGGTGATTTACGGAGCCACTTTCCACGGGCAAGATTATTGCGCTTCAATGAGTGGCAAAAGTACAGCAAGAAAATAACTAAAACCGGTACAGCCTGGTAAAAACTCCCGGTTGGCACTGATGTGGCTTCCGACTGGACGTGGCTGGCTGGCGGTCGACCTACAAAGAAGCATCTTCCAATCCGATTGTCTTTGGTGGTAAATAGTGCTTGCTCTGGTACTGACTTCGGTCAGAGAAAGACAAACTATGTATGTATGTTTGTCTTTGGTCATTTGCACCAGTCATCCGCTTTGGAAGGGAGGGTGGTTAGTCGCTAGGTGCAAGCGGAACTAATCATAATATATTGCGACTGTCCCCGAGAATTCCGGACCATGGTAGAAGTTTTATTTTTCATTAAAGTAATACAATATGGTAATAAATTCAATCTAATTAGCTCAATATCTATATTCCGAACGGATGGTGGAAGACAAACAGCGGAAGCTGGGATTCTAACAAAACTTTTTTGGGTCGGGTGAAAATAGTTAGCCAAGGGAAAACAACACATATGGGAATAGCTTTGTGTTGCTTGGTTATGGTGGGGGTATACTGTTTGTGTGACACAAGGTCGGCGAACGGACCGAACCGTACCCTTAGAGACGGAATATAACCTTCGTTGGAGCTTAGATTGTAGTAGATGCCAATTTCTTCGAATGAGCTGATCAACTCATATCATCCTTATCGGATGCATCGTTATCATAAGTCGAGGCTCATTTAAGTTCCTTTCCGATAGAGCTACTGAGAAAATTTCTTTTAACATCATTATCACTTTACTCCAAATTGGATAGTCATTTGGGAGGCGAATCCCTCCCCAAATTATATGTCCTTCCACTGGTTCTTATCAAAAAATTTCACCGTTCGTTAGCGTTTATAGAGCTCTCAAAACCCGCCACCCTCAGTGACCATAGAAGCGAATCCTGCCAGTATGATGAAACCATTAGATAACGTAATAATAAATAATTTATATTGGTAAATGTTTAGATTGCCCTGTCGTCCAAGAACATTAATGTCCCGTGTGAGGGTCATTTTGGAAGTCAAATACATAGAGCCTTTTTGGGGCGGTCAACCTCCTCCGGAGGGATTACGCACCACCTTGTAAAGTTTGTCTTTGTTTGATCACTGACTGGCTGGCTTTCCAACGCGCCACCGGGCTGCTTTTTCTTGGCGATTACGTGAAGGTAGCCCACACCCATCTTCTACCATCAGCCTACGCGTAACGATTCCATTTAGGGATCAAACAAAAACTTTGCCGGGGCTCTCTCCACCAGTCAGCAGAAGAAAGAAAACGAAATGATTGTTTAATGTACTGTGTATCAGTAAACTTCTCCTGTCGAGCCATAATCAAAAATTGGACATCGTGTGCTGATTTAATTGTCTTTGCGTTAGTACTTGTATTGGATAAGGACGAGAGGCGAAGCTGCAGGATACTAGTTCAAACAAATAAAAATGTTTGGTATGGTCTTTTGTGCAATGAAATATACATTATTCGGATTAAGTAGCTATCTAAAGTGGACAGGGTACTTATCATGTTCGAATAACGATCGCCACAAATCGGTAACATTATAGCGTCAATGGCCGGTGTCCTGAACATGACGCCAAAATCACTTCCAATGTTGCAAGTACACTCCACACTTGTATCTTTCGGCAACTAGCACAGGAATGATTGGAAGCGAACGTGTTCTCTTTGTCACGCAACATTAATGTTCAGTGGGGTATCATGAAGGAATGACTTCGTGCTGTAGGGATGACCAAAATAAATGCACACCGGAAGATCTAAATGTCAACCTACTGGGGGAACCAGCCAAATTAAAGTCCAATATATTATTGTACAATAAGGATTAGAAACTTCCAGAGGCATAATTTTTCTTCACATTATTATTTGATAAAACTATGCTTACTACTACTACGCAGTCGGTTTTCTGATAAATGATGGTAAATGTAAATGAATTCCTGAGTCCCGACGTGCCGGTAATTTCAATATTTAATTTTCCTATTTGCCTTCGAGAACGACTCAAGGTTGATCAATCTCGTATCCGTATCATCTTTTGGATTCAGCGTTAACCTCTCGTCAATTTGGTACTAGTTTTAAATTCTTGTCTAATTGGCGCCAATTCGCTGCTAGTTACTGGTGAGAAGTATTTGAAAAACTAAAAACCAAATTTGAGGCAATCCAAAACGTGCTCCTAAATAGTATTGTTGTATCCTTATATCTCCCATATCGCTGATATCGGGAACTTCTGAGAAACAAACGTCGACTCTGACCATTATCTGATGGTTGCAAGACTTACATAAAACTGTCTAGCATGACCTGAACCAGGTTTGGTGAGACCATGCAACCGAACATACAGCGAACATTGGCTCAGGGTGTTATCGATGAGTATACCCAAAAGCACGACTAACGAATCGAAGAACCGCCAACTATAGATAACCTAAATGCAGTGTGGCGGTTAATCCAAGTGACGGTCAGTTTAAAAGTCTCAGAAATGTTGGATGCCATACGTTGGAAAAACAGAGGAATGGCTGGGTGGACGTGAAGAAGCAAAAAGTTATGAGTCGAATGGTTTTAGCGTCTACACGTCAAAGCTGGAATCAAGAATCAGTAGCGACTGGCTCCAATAGCACATTCCCCGTTTTGATTGGAGATTTGTGTTTTGCCATGATTTGTCTTTTCATCATTTTCCTGATGGAAAGGTTTGAGAAAGTGGTAAGGCGGAAAATAACGACACAGAGAACAATACTGAAGTATTCTTCACTTCCAAGGAATTAAAAGACACTTTTCGATGAACGAATATATCTACACCCCCAAAGGGATATAGAGATAGCAGAATACCAGCACTCCGGAAGAGATATTGTAATGGAAATTCGGCTTAAACCAAATTAGGTTTAATAACTTTCGCCGTTACTTTTTGGAACCCATAGTTCTCTTTATAACCCTTTTTTACCAAAAGTTCCAGAGATCGTTCGTCGTTACTACAAAAATACTGCTATATTTTCTCTGTACTCGACTTGGTTCTCAGAATTTCTCAAAAAACTGCCCACGAACAAGGATTATGCAAATTTAGCTTCATCAAATCATTAGTACTTTTCAACAATTCCTTCAGATTCCACGGAATGTAAAGTAATACCTTATTCTGATGAAGTATATATGGTTCTACGATAAAACGGAAGTCCCCTGCCCAGCCACTTATCGCTTCTCATTTCAGTTTCAGTCGGCTCTGTTCTTTTCCGGAGAGAACCAAACAATACCAGGCCAAACCCACTGAAATTGAGGATTAGGAAGGATTGAAAAGAGGTGCCCGTGATGATCTTTTAAAAGATCGTCCTTCTGTGTAATCGAAAAGTGACCTTTCTCCAAGCTTTCGTGCACTTAGTATTGAGACTCGAAGACTCTATACAATGAGCCGAAGCATTGTTGATTGTGCTTTTTTCATTGATTTTTATCAGAACTTTTACCTTTTATTTCACTCAATTTTCGATTCACCGAAAATCCGGAAGAAGTGGAAATAATCTGCTTGCATCTACGGTTTGATCGAAATAAGTGGGATTTATATTCTACCAAAGTCCACACAATTAAATTCAATTTTGTATTATCAAGTATTAAAAATCGAATTATTACACAGTAAATCCGCAAGAAGAAGCTAGACGTTTAAATGATCAAAAAAGGTTATGTACTTATGATCAGATAACGACAGTTCGAGCTCTTTGGGTAGACTAGCTAGTTTGCCAACTCATGCTTAATACCGTCAGGGCAGAGAGCTACATCTAACACCTCTTCCCTGCCAGATCGTGCAAATTATGTGCGATTTCCTACATTATGTTTGTGCAGATTTGTGCTTCTTAACTAGGGGCATTTGCATCAATGCCGATTATGAGTGGAAACCCATTTCTGCCACAGTATGATAGAACTCTGAAATCAACAGAAACTGATGGTTCAATATGGGGCAAATACGCCGAAAAATCGTCGTATATCCTGTTTATGTTATCAATAGTGATATTGACTGTGGTAGCACAAGTATCGCGAGTTGTGAGCAGGATCACAATATGGCATCACTGGTTGTGATGTAGTTTAGGGACCATTCATAAATTATGTAACGCTTTTAGAGAGGTATGACAAGTTATGACATGTTGTGACGTAGGAGTGAGGGAGAGTAAGCTAGTTCGTTACGTAACATGTTTTTACTGAACAAAATTTTCGAAGAATTTGTTTCGTAATAGTGGCGGAGGGGATTGAGAAACTTGTGACAATTTGTTACATGGGGTTCGTTATAAGACATGCACGAGGCATATCACGTGGATTTGTCATGCCATTTTTGTTGAAAGCCACGAAGATGGAGTTTAGTAGCTTTCCAACATAGAAGTTTCCTTAAGGTGTGGGCGTCTAGTGTAGTAGGCAAAACAATTAACTTCTTTTTTATTCGCCTTATTGTTAGTATTGAACCCCTAGAATAGTTTTCCGCAATCTCGATGGCCATGCTGAACTTCCTTTGATTTAAACAGTCATTCATTCCTCGCGCGTATTTGCTGAAACACATGCAGAATGCAGATTTCAACTTTAATAGCATTTTTCTCGAAACAGCGATTTTCAAATTGGTGCACATGATAACTCAAAAACTAATCAACGAATTGTCTTGATTTTTTATGAGAATGCACAATATGTGTAGCCTGTTGATGAACCACAAGAAACTGAATAACAAAAATTGCGTCCCTTTTATTTTGGAGAAAAGTGAGCGAGTTTTACAGTAAAATATGAGATTTTTTGGTTTTCATGAAACCATTTTCCGAAACTCGAACTTTTTTCTATTTTTTTGGTTCATCGAGTAACTACAAGTCCAAGCTTTGCAAATCTTATTGAAATTCCTGTGTCAGACAATTTTATCACGAGTTATCGTGTTCGCCGCGGCGCTCCTCGACGCTGAACTCTCGTATGTATGGCTCTGCGTGACGGAATATTTTTTTTTTTCGTTTAAAATCTTTAGAGCCCCCGCCAAGGGCGCCAACTTTAGAAGGCGCTAAAATCTTGATCTGCTTTATAAAATAAGTGGGGTTAAGTCATAAAATACACAAATTTACTGTTTTAAAGTCTAACTGAAAAAGAAAACTAAAGCCGACAGCAAAAAGGCGCATAACTGAGACTCTACCGAACGTGCCAGAAAACTATGCTACGGTCCTGTTAGTTCAGAATAAACAACGAACAAGACAAAGATCAATTATTAGCGAAAGTCTCCTCGATGCCAGAAGGAGTCCTACAATATAAAAAAATTGATGATTCCCAGTCTTGATCCAACAAATCCTGCACTAAGATGAATAAGTCGAATCTCTGGTTGACATGTCATATGAGATTTTTGGTGAAGCGTTGGAAACTCTATGTTTCTTATCAATTGTCTGCTTGCTTCGGATTTGTTGCGAAGCTTTCTTTTACTGGTACATTTGGCGGCTTTTCAAGAGAGAGAAAAAATATTATTGATACGAAGAGCCATTTGTTTGCGATTAGTGCAATACTGCATGATCGACGCGTGGCACAAACAGTCGATCATGCAGACTATCCTTGTCGAAGAAAAGCAGTCTCACCCGGTGCGATTGTCACTTAAAATCTTCGCTCACTGGAGCAAAAACAAGCATTCCCATCCTTCAGTAGATCCACGCATGCCAAGCTCAAATCGATAACTACACCATCGATCTCAACTTTATGATCGGGCATGTAAACGCAGTAGTTCTTCATGAATGTTTTGTCGCCAGTAACATTATTTGTTTGCTTTAGACAAAATATCAATTCTGAGCTAGGCGAACTTTTGAGATATCTGGCACATTTCAATATTTCTGCGTCTCGCGAAATATTAGAATACTTGGCGGACTATCTGTGGTCCAAATGAAGATTGGATATGGTCTAACCCAGTGTTTGATTTTAAATGGAAGCTCGGAGTCTTTGGCGACGAATCTTGTTCGACATCCATTTTAGGATCATTTGGGCCAATTCGGGAGAGTTAATTTATGCACGGACCTAACCTAGCCAGACGCAAAGTGAAAACTGAAGAATAGGAAATAAGAGACAGAAATCATGGAGGATATAATTTGAAGAACAATCTAAGTTTGACAGTAAAGGAATAACGTGGTCATCTATCTTCACACGATATATGGCTGGATGCAACCTATTTTATTAGAAACTGGAACGAAGAACATGTAAAAAATTTCTTTGTTCCATTTGCTTGTGCAAAAAGATGAGTCTGTGCAATCTGGAATATAGCCGAAATGCTGTGACGGTCCTTGGACTGGTAGTTCAAATCTAATGATATGCACCTTAATCAACAATCTACCAATCAGTTCCTAAGATTGTCTCCTGAATACACTTGAATTACGGTAAAGTACCAATATTTATGATCTTCCTGAAATTTCAAACCGGACTTACCTCAAAAGTTTTGG
This sequence comes from Topomyia yanbarensis, assembly GCF_030247195.1. Classification (NCBI taxonomy): domain Eukaryota; kingdom Metazoa; phylum Arthropoda; class Insecta; order Diptera; family Culicidae; genus Topomyia; species Topomyia yanbarensis. Next base: position 47,612,749 of record NC_080672.1, on the reverse strand, counting down.
TACCTCGAAAAAAAAGTCCCCATACAACAATTGAGCACAATTGAAAAACAATGTCATGAAGCGTCGAGATCGGGTGTAATGTTGAAAAAAATGCCTTTGTGGAACAATGAAAATTCTTGGGACTTGATTTTGGAAATGCATTTTTTTTAGAAATCCATGAAATGTCAAAAGCTGGTGTCAATTCGAAAAAAAACATTTTTTTTTTAATTTTATTTGAAAATCTCAGTTCAAAAATTTTAAATACCAGGGAGGCAACTTTTATCAAAACTTTGTTTTTACGCGACGATACAAGATCCGTTGTTACATGCATTTCTAAGTCAGTTGGCCTAAAATATAAATTCAAAGTAGCCTTTTCAAACCCCAGTATCAACTCAAATCCAGAATTTTCCGATTTCCATAAAGGCTATCTTAAAAATAAATCAGGATGGCAGTAGATCTCGACGTTTCATTACATCATCAGCCATTTAGCATCAAAAATTCTAATTCAATCCTAGAATCTTCTAAGGGGCCTCTTGTGTTTTTCCACGGGTGAAAATTTCTGCACGTTTTTCACTACCTCTTAATAGTGTCCGATTGAGCTAAACTTTTGCAAAGAGACTTTTTTCGAGGTGCGTTCGGTTATTAGACTTGATGATCACCTGTTTCCCATGCATGCCATTGAACAGTCTTCTGAATAGATGCTCCCTCCGTCGCTGTCAACTGATTTCATAGAGTAAAATATTTGTGGCTGGAATTTACATGAAATGAACGACAGTCAAAAATGAATTAAGTAGAGAGTGAGTGCACCATTTCCATGTAGACAAATTATTATTTGAAAGTCGAAATAACAAAGAATGCCAAAGTAAACACCAAAGAGGCGCAAAACTGAGACTCTGCCAAGGGCACCAGAAGACCACGCTACGGCTCTGGCCATAATATACGTTAGGCATAACGGGCGTTAGGCATAATGTACGATTGGCATAATGCACGTTTGGCATAAATTATCACTTTGTAGTAATATTTTGGAGCCAGTTTATACGAAAATTAAAAAAGGGTATATCCGTTTTTTCACCACTACACTACATATTTGGATCTAAAAGGCGTATCTCTTTCACCCACTAAACCAGTGTAGCAACTGATGGCCACCGCTAGATTACTTATCAAATAAATTCTAATCACCAATGACCCGTACAAAATCTCAAAACGTATCGATTCCTGAACATCCCAACCAAGAAGTGCCATTCACGCGGGAGGTCCGGGCCTTCAAGTCCGGAAAGTTCTACGGCCAACTTGTTTCTTACATTACTTTTTACGATTATTGCAACAATGGTGGTCTCCCTCCAATCCGTTTGGTGCTACTACCGGAGCCCAACCAGGCAATACCGATATCTGCCTCTGGACATATGGCACTAATGGTTGGAGATGGTTCACGGTGAGCTAGCAGCATCTTATAGTCAATAATTCTCTTGTCTCTTAATTTGAAAAGTTTTTTTTTCCTCCCCGAACATAGACTTGCTGTATAACAATAACAAAAACAAAAAAGCCGCCAGTTTTTCCTTGCTGCTTGGTTGCTTCGTCACAAGATAAACAGTTTCGTCATGGTCGGTTTAGTTGGATCGATATGCCTAACTATGCGGGATCCGGCTGGGTCGCTCGGTGGCACGATGCACACGCTTTTCTTTATCGAACCTTTGTTTGGTGTCTTTGATTCAAATTTTCGTTTTGGGGTATTCCTTTTTCTAAGACGTTTGGGGTGGTGTCGTGAAGCGAAATAGATCAATTTTTTAATGTAACTTCTGTGCACAGTAGATAGTACGGCTATAATATTGAAATAGGTATTCTAGATTGTATACAACGTAACAGTATAAATCCATTTTTATACCCTTAAAATTAGAAACAAAGGAACGAATACAGTAATTCAAAATTTATGCCAATGAAAAATTAGTCCGCATTAAGTAAATGCGAAAAAGCGGTATCTTACTCCGTGAAAAAAATCCAAAGAAAAATGACTGCTTTTTTAACTGTTCAAACATAAATTTAATTATTACTCAATCTTCTACAGTATTCTTTCACTTTTTTTCACCAAACCCCATAGAGCCAGTGTAAAAGCAGAAACAGTATGTATTGCCAAGTGCGAAGAATTAATTAATTACAGTTTTCCGCCCAACTTTTTCCCTTGTTTTCTTTTATTCGCGGAGAAAAAAGAGAGCCATTTACTTAATTTGCATTCTTTTTTTAAACTTTACCAACTTTTCGCTATTTTTCTTTGCTGCGGCTGTACCAGAGCCCAACAGTGTCTCCTGGGTTTAATGAATAGATTTCTTGCGGAACCGTTGGGATTAAGGAGATATTATTCTCGTCCCGTGATCAATTCCAGTAATTTGACTTCTGATCTGTTCGTCGACCACCAGCTAACGGGTTTTGTAAATCGGTTCCTTCAAAAGTTCAACACTGAACGATTTTTTTCTGGACAAAGTGAAGAAATTTTAACACGTACTGCAACGCAATAATTGCAGGAACAATTTGAGATTTGAGTGAAAAGTTACACCAAACGACAAAAGTCCTTTGATGCGACTTTTTATTCTTCCACGCACATTTACCTGGTGTCCCTTTAATAGTATCAGCTGATCTTCTTAAGGCATGGAATGAAGCTTCCCACGCTCTTTAACAAATTATCTAATCGCTCTTTCCTTTCCTAGCTATGTTCCTTCTAGGTTCGAAAATCATCTGTCTTCTTGCGTTGGGATATGAGACTCGTGCAGGTGTCCTTCTATTTATATTGTATTATATTATTATACCTTCGCCGTCCTTGTTAAGGCACGTGGGAAAGTTTTACTTCTTGGCGCAATTTTGACACACGTTTCGGGATGGAAAAAGAATGAAAAAAAAATATTCAGGCATACTTCCCACGACTTCAGCTAATGTCACCTTCATCAAAATGCTGAATGATTGCCGATTCTGGGTCCGGCCAGATTGAAGTAGTGGTGTAATTCGGGAAAATAAATGATATCTTCACCGTATTAGTGTGTTAGAATGTGACTAAGCAAACGTTTCCGAAAATCGATCGATCAGGATGAACGCTAACCGTTAACACTTTTGATTGTAGTTCTGGATGTGGTAGTCATTGTGGTAAGCTTATTTGAATTAATTTATTTAATAATGCGTCTCTATATAGTATTAGGAGCAGTAACGAATCGTCGCTATTGTGCTATCTTATGACAAATGCCATTTTGGGGTAAACTGAGCTAGATAAGCCACGTTACTGAATTTTAAAATCTCCACAATGTGGCGTTTTTGGGGGTGGGCATAGCGTAGTTGGTAAAACGATTGCTTTGTACGCAGCTCACCTGGGTTCAATTCGCAACCGCGCACATAGGGTTAGAGATTTTTCTAAAGAGATTTTTCTAACCCGTAAAAAAGTTGTTTGGTATGGGCTGGGGTTGTGGTGACTGATCGGTTGTTTGTGACATCTTTTTCAGTCCTGCGTTCTTTATCAAAAGCAGGTTGTGAAATAGAGTTTGGCGAGGACAATAAATTGTCTCCAAAGTTTTTGAGCTTCTTAGTTATTGTCCAGCTGAAATATGTAAGTATTTATGTATTCAAAGGTTCAAAGATTCAGTAACTCTGCGCACACACACGAACTAATCAAGAAAATCATTGAATTTTTTTTTTTGTAGAAGCGTTTTCGTGATTTTTATTTTTTTTTATTCTTGGAGCTGTTTGGGTCACCAATTTTCTCTATTATTATTTCAGAGAGCGAGTAAATGCGCTATAGTCTTGGCTCATTAGCCAGGACAGGGCTAATAACCCCTGCCCCATCCCAGGAACATAAGACAAAAGGAGTGACATTAACTCTCTTAGCCAAGTCACTCCCAACGATTTATCAAACCCCCATCAAATTGAAACGGTCGGTACAGTTGTACACGTTTCATCCTTACTCAAGGCTCAAAATTCGTTGATTAAATCATTCATTAAATAAATAATTTAATTGCCGTATAATTTGGATTCATTTTCACTTTGTACGCTGCACAGTTGGCCTGGCAGCTTTAATGATTGTGTCACATATCATATGTACCACAAACATTAATATTGACAAGAAAAATTGTAGGCGAATGTTTGCAGTTTTCCAGGATCCCTACCTGTATTACCTGTGTATGTATAGACTAGACTACACTAAACCAGGTGTGTCCAACGCCAGTTACGTCGCGCTCCCGCTACAAAGGCTCCTTTTCTTGTTTATAGTTCGATACATGATGTTCTGAACAAATAGCCGAACAGACAAACATCGAACAAGACGTAAATAAACAAAGAGACCCACCGAAGGTCATCCGATACGATTTCGATGCAAGATACATCCTGTGTGATTACCATTAACTAAAGCAAGGTGTCCTTGAAACAATCAAACCCGTGCCTTAGTAGATTCACGCATGAAAGACTAGAATCGGTGACCACACCGTCGATCTCAACTTTCTGGGCTAGTATGTAGACGCGGTAGTCCTTCACTTGTCGCCAGTAATGTCATTTGCTTATTTTTGTTAGGATATCACAATTCTGAACTCGGCCGCCATCAGCTGGGGATTTTTCAGGAGAGTTCATTTATGCACAGATTTACAGTTGGAAGCCCAATGAAACGGTAAGAGATCGAACAAAGCCGCACCAGAAAAAATCAGACTTTCACGACAACATATGTTCCGAATTGACCCGACCCGAATTACCATTTTCGCACTCGTTCGATAAGTATTCGAAGAGAGTGTCGTCCAATTGCTAAACAAACGATTGAGATGGCGAGTCAAAGGGGCAAGAATCTTGATGATGATAGATTTCTTGTTGAATTTCAGGTTTAGGTTCGTGGTGTTCTAATCTATCGCGAATAGTTGAGTTACTAGATCATGTGTTAAATTAATCTGTCGGAGCTGTCTTCATCCTATTAAATTAAATAGATATTAGTTCAAACATAATAATGTTGATAAGATTTCCAACATAAAATTACCCCTTATCCTTGTTGCGGGAAACTTCTCTGAACTAAAAAAGTGCTGTAGTACTCAAGGAAGAGCAAGGAGTTGAAGGAAGAATGTTTAGAAAAGGGTGAAATAGGGCCATATGAGCAAACTGTGAGTTTCCCAACGACTTAACCCTTTGTCTTCTACCGCAGGAGTCAGGATATTTTGGCATTTTTTAAATGCGAATCACCTGAGTCTGCAGCATGTCCGGACAAACGTAAAGTGACTTAGTGAATTATGCTATCGGTACCGAATTTTGTGTATAGACCGTTTATATCTTTGTGTTATAGTGTTATAGTGTGTTATGCCTTCAATTTGGCAGGTTAACTGTAATGGAAACTGCATATTTTCGTTACGCTTTTAATAAATTGCAAAATATATTTAGATATGGTTGAATTTTCGGATATTTTCATAATTTAGGAATTTGATGTGTAATACATCAGAATTAATACAAGATAAAATGAAATGTTTTTTCGCATTACAACTGTAGTTATTTATATAAAGGAAAAAAATTGGAAATATATATTAATCAACAAAAATGCTACGATACGAATTAACCTGATGTTGTTAATAATGTTTTTAGAGTGTAATATGATATGAGTATTACGGAATTCAAGCCAACAGTAATTTCAATGATTGGAAGACAAGCGTTATCGATATTCTAAGCAGTGACTCGTGCAAAAAGAAAATTCGTCTTAAATTCATTGAAAAAAAAATTATTTAAATGATTTCTACCACACTCTAGCAAAAATCGAAGCTGTGAAATCCAGGCACCACTACCAAAAAAGGCAAAATGGAAGATTCCGGAACCCAAAGTCCCTTAGTATTTAAAAAAATTTGCTCTAACACTTCCATTGTAACTTTGTGGAGCTAAATAACATCCTAGTATTGTTTACATTGCTTGCTATGGAAGAGCAATAGGAAAGAGGAAGTAAATACATACAAGGAGAGCCGTTCTTTGATTACTTCGATTTCTGGATAATAGAACAAATACATAGACAATCCAGTACGATTTCGAATCACCGGCATATGACTCCATCATGTAGTGATTCAAATTAAGGTACCTAAAAATTGATAATTTCTCACGACAGGAAATTTTAAAATAACTGTCACTGGCCGAACACATAATACGAAGGCAGACGAAGCCGTTTTCTGTTGATTTTTGATAAGATGGTGTCTTGCGAGTTCCAGTTTGTTTCATCCGAAATATCCTGAATGTGTACTTTAAGAGAGGGTTGATCATAAGTTTCTAGAAATCTGTGCAAAGTTTTGAACATTTCAGGATAACATATTCAGGTGGTTCCACATGCGATTTTGTAAACATAACTCAAAATGTTGATATGTATCTGTTTATAACAGGTGATGAAAGACCTTTTAAAAGAGAAAGAGGCAATCGTACGGTCAGCGCCAATCGCCTAAACAAAAAAAATGAAAGGCATCTTCAACCGATTATAATAATATAATAAAATAATAATACAAAGGGAAACACTAAAAGCCCTGCATAAAACGTGACTTTTATAACTATCAAGTTTGCGTTTCTATTTAACTGATTCCTGTGTGAATTGTCAAGTGTAGATAAATCCATCATTATTTTCGAACAAATGTACGTACGTTCTTGCAGTTCAAACTCTTAATACTTGGCCGAAAAACTCAAACAGCAAAACATATGTGCAAGCTGTGGCCACCAAATGATAGTCACTATTCCCGAAGACAAGTCGCTTTATTTCAGCTTCCATGAAACCTGCAGTGCATTGCACTGGTGTTGCATTTTCTAGCAGAAGAGCTGGCCACTAGACGTGTTTCATTTCCACTTCTGCTAGAAAGTGCAAAACCAGTGCAATCCACAGCCCTGGTGTTTCTCAATGAAAAACGACAACAGTGTTGCCAGTTTCCTATTCAGAGCACGATACGTGATGGTGAATACATCTCTGTTCCAATTTCAGTAAAAGCTGAAACATTAAATACTTGATACAGCGATCGAACAGATGCTTTAGGAACCGAGACTGAAGAAAACATTAGAATTGAGTCAAAATTTGCGCTAAAGGGTACAATACCTAGCTTAAAATTAAATTTTAGCGTTACGGATTTTCCCATCAAAATTATATATCCAAATCAGTATCAACGCTGGCACTAGTGAGACACTAAAACCAAGTAGTCACACCTCATGCGTGAATGCCTGAAAAACTGGATGGTTCCAAGTGATGCCCCGGGTAGCGAATTGATGAGAAAGCAAAGCACGAAGAATCTAGTTCTTAACAAAGCTATAACACCAATGAAGTATAGTATTGTCAGGCACTCTACTTGTTGAGTATCGGATTAGACTCGCACTTGTGAAAGAATTGGTAGCATTCCAGATGTCCAGGAAAACAAACCAGCGTAAGTATCGTTGTGCAATTTCAAACTAATTAAAAATAAAATTCTGTAAAGATATTACAATGTTTGCCATGATATATTTGGTCATAAACTAAACATTAGTAATAATGCATTCCAAACTGGTGCCGTTTGTGGTGTCATCAAATGTCATGTGAAGCAGTATTATTTGAAACGCGAAGAAAGAACTACTATTTTCACTTTTGTGCCTAGTCCATGTACTGTATAAGAAAGAGATGCATTAAACAGCCTTTTATTGGTGAGTTTAATCAAACCAGCTTCCCAATAAAAGATTGGCTCTCGAGGCCTTGTAAACATCAAGAAATACTATTCCCTTGATCATCTAATTACCAGTGAAACAAATATAAAAGTATCGTTAAACATGCTTTTTCCAAACAAACATCCTTGATGTTTACTTTCAATTCCAGGAAATGAGAAACTCACACCCAATACATACCGAAAAGTACTCGAAAATAATTCTAATCAACAAGGGACACGATATAACTGAAAAGCGAAAAAAAAAGTTGAATGTTCTAATATAATTGCGCACATCATTAATGCTGTTTGTTCTGACTCCAAACATTGGCGTTTCATTTCACTTTGCATCATAGCAACCGCGTCGATCCGGCGTCGCTTTATTTGATCGGATCCGCTTCACGGCGCGCTACGGTGCACCATTTTGCCTTGTTAATGATTTCTATTTCGTTAAAAATTGTTTCCTTACTGGTAGGTGGTAGGTGGGTATGGTGGTTCAGGTTCCGGTTCGGCCTGGTAAAGCTATTCCCACCCACCCATTGATTGGCACCCTCAGACTTGGTTGGCTGCAAAGTGTGTGGGTGCGAGGGTGCTTTTTTGTTTTCTTTCATCAAAATTTACCGTTTTATGAATTTGGTTTCCACGTGGGATCTATCCTGTCATTTTCTGGAGAGCTCGGTCTTAATGGTGTATTAATTGGACGCTTGAAAGCTGTAGCTGCTCGGGACGTATTTTGTTATCACTGTTAGAGGTACTGGCGGAAATGAGGATAACGTTTTTTTGACAGCAAGAAGTTAGAAGATTATTTTTTATTTGTTTGTAGAAAAGTTGATAATTAATGGAATGCTGTGCAATGCCTGCAATGTCATGAAGCTATTATGTTGTTTACTCCTATACAAAGATTCACAACTCTGCCTGCCATATTTGATTATGAGATCTCGGAGTCATTGTTTAATTTTCAATCCATCCTTACTAACTCGGCTCAATGTGTTTACCTAACTGATTCCGTAGGTCTGAAGCCAATTTTGACTTGGTAAACATAATTGATTACATTATAATTCTGCAACTTGTATGTAATCTTTGATCAAATACAAATTAAATACACCAAGACCCCATACTAATTCCTTTCTGTTGTTTGGCTCACCACTCAGCCAACTGCGATGACCCAATTCGTTTGATCCGTCGCGATGCGTCCTTATAAGTAAAACTCACCACAAAAAATCAACTGGCAACGAATCCTGATCAAAGTGAACTTTGATCTCGTGTCTGCCACACTGCCACCAATGGATAATAATTTTGCCTGCAAACAATTCCAACTAGATTACCAGATGCATTAAATTCAATTGATTAAAAACCACGGAAATATTCGTCAATGGTTCCCAAATTCATACAGCAACTGAGGCAATGGCATTCAATATCTCGTTTCAATCTTAAAAGAGATTACCCGAGTTCCGGGAAGCTTAAAACCGTAGGATAATGTGCGCATACTTCATAAATCGTAATTACCAGAGATTTGACCCTTTCGTTTCCGAACCGTACTCGATCTGCGATAACGCAGCGTACACAATCCTGTCACTGCACAATTCGACTACTGACTCAAAAGAGCTGATAGTGTTTTATATTTTAGGTAATAAAAACAAAACTATAAACATCATATTTCAACATCGCTGTTTATGACCCAGTTTATAAATTTTCAAGCTGGAATAATGGTGGCTATCCAACATATCGTTTCTTTGTGTGAGCCCATTTACAAATCCATCCAGGTTAACCGAACTTCGAACGCAGTTAGATAATTTTATGGTCGCTTCCATATGGGTGTGAAAAGTACTTGTAGGACACAACTGTATCCTATAATTACCATGATGATGATTCCAATTTTGACTACCTTCAGCCTAGTTAATATTTTATGACGCTTGGTCAACCAATACTGAGCGGGCGTCGCATGATACAGTAACGCAGCACGCAGTAGTTTGAAATGTCGAAATTAAACAATGTAGGCGTTTTCGAAATAACGACAATGACTGAAATGGAGAAATAACGGAACTTTTGAACAGTTGGCAGTATTTCTAACTGTCCATTAAATGGTCGAAATAAGTTATAGTTCGAAAATAAAAAAAAACTTTTTTTGCACTTCGTGTCGTTATACACGGTGTCTCTGGTAGAACAACATTTTGTATAAATCAGTATCGCTGAAATGCTCACTAATCGAAAGCTTAGATACTACTCTTTCATCTGAGAATAAATCTCAAAAGTTCTATCGGGGGATCCAGAACAATTTTTTTCAACATTTTGATGATAATTTTTGATTGCGTTTCAATGAATAGCTCTCAAAAGATATCTCACTTTTAGGGGGATGAATCTTTAGACATTAAGTATCAGAAGGAGGGACTTGTTACGTTAATAAATACCTTCGAAGATTGGTTTAAATTTGAATAATATTTTTACTCGGTATTCTGGTAGAACAATATTACTACAAACAAATCAGTATCACTGATGTACTCACTATCCGACAACTTGCTTCTATTTTAAATGAGACAAGTTTTGAATTATTCTTCCTAAGAGTATTTTTTATTTTAGAAAAATAAATATCTATTTTGATAAAATATCGATACTATTACTCAGTTGTACGTCGATCTAGGAAAATTTTTTTTTTAACCCTTATGAATAATTGGCATCAGAAAATAAATTGTTAGTTTATGATGTATTTGTATTGTGTTTGTTGAATTCAATTACATAGTTATGTGTATGTACCTATTGTTTAGTATTTAAATTTAGAGAACTTTTTTCACAAACGAGCATCCCTTTGATCGAGAAGTCATTTTTATGTACATCGACTTCAATGATTGCAGTCTTTGTTAGTACATATGTTATAAGAACATTGGCATAATATCTGCTTCCTACTTTAAATGTAAGTAAGATAAAACTATCTTTGTGAATTAACCTCCCGAAATTGGTTGAAATTTTTCTTGGATTTGCGATAAATACACTAAAATATTATTAAATTTTACCTTGAAAACACTACTATATAAAAAACGTTACAATTTTTCGCATCTATCGAGTTGTGAAAAGACTTAAACAGATGAGTTTTTGGGCCAACATAGGGTTATAAAGCTGTTAAAATAACTTATAGAAATTCTTCAAATCCGCGAAACAATACTCCTTAGTTTATATTTTATATTATTAGAGCTTTTTAGCTCGGGATTCTTTTCCGTCACTATTCAAAATTAAAACATTTTCAGATTTCTCAGACCATTTTACCATCATGTGATGCATTTAGATCCGTTGTCTCGTCGATTAATCAAATCGAAATACTTGATAAAGTATACTTTATAATTTCAACTCTCCCATATTTCCTATAGTAGAAATGCTACTTTGAACAAATACACAAACCGTACAAACAGATAACACCTACCTGCTTCCAAACATTTTCTCGCCGACTACAAAACAGAACACGACATAATTTAGCGAAAAATATAATTGTCTACTAAAATGTGAACCACTGATCTTATGGTGCGTTGCATTGCGTAAGCACGGTATACTTCGTAGATTGCAGACTGATGACTCTCATTTCAGCAAGACTACTTGAGGAGCACTGTTTGGGAATAACAATTGATCCAGTCCAAGCGAGAGTTTCGCCTGAGAGCCTCCATTGCGAGCCACGACCATCTTTACCGTAACTTGGGATGAGAAAGGAAGTGTTGATGTGGTACTTACTTAACGGAAGGCCCCGACTCAGTGACACTCCCATAAGTACCACTGATTGGGTAGTGGGTGGGTTTTTAGTCAGGATTCGCTTCAAGCAAGCGATGCGACGGAGACTATATTTTCGTGCATGTTTGAATAGTTTATTGACTGTAGGATACGTAAATCTTCTAGTTCTTCGCAACTCTGGCTAATCGTTTATCGAGATTGTTTCATCGAAAACAACTTGAACTTCCTCGTGCTAAAATGATTGCCGCAAATTGGTAATTGGATTTGAATTGATCTTTCGAATTGTCAATTCTCCACCCTCATACTTAATTCAAAAGTCATTCACTCAGACAAGACCATGCGTATTTCCCACCCGCATTAAAGACCCAGTGGATTCGTTTCCTAGTTGGTCAAATAAACATTAAACAAAGAAATAAATTAGTTTGTTCAGTCTAAAGAAATGTCAGCTCGATTGGCATCAACCGGCGAATACGTGTTCCCTTACAATGCCATCAAATGAAAGTACATTTAAAATTACATACGACAAAATAAGTGCAATTCAGAATATAACGAAACGTAGATTGCTTAATTATTTGCATTTAAAAAAAGATCAGAAAAAATTAGTTGCATAACCAAGGTGGTTCATTTTCAAAGATAGCACTGCTGATGAATCACTGTATAAAAATTGGTGATAAGGGACGCGGACGAAAATAGCTGACCACCGCCGTACATCTGCCGCATTTGATAGTGTCGATAAAGTAGTTTATTATACACACTCATCATATTTTGCCCATAGCATAGTGTCACTCGAAAACTGTAACTGTACTATTCGAGAAATGGTTATCGGTGGTCACAATACACCAAATGATCGGAACGATTTGTGGTATGGTATGTTTATTTTGCGTCACGATTTGTCATACTGCAAAAAAAACATTGAATCAATTGTGTATAGTGTGAGATTATACTAATCGTATAGCATGGTAAAGAAATGTTTATGGTAAAATGTGGACCACTGATCTTATGTGGTTCTAAAGAGAGAGTCTTTCGATCGTGTTTAAACTCGTAATTTTCAACGCAATTAAAAACGAAAACAAATCTAATTGAGATACAATTGTTCAAAGAATCTATAGAACAATGATAGAATTTTAAATGAACAATAAGTTACATAGGAACCCCGAGTAAAAATATATTTCGAAGAAAAATACAATGATAAATTGTTTTGCGAATTTCAAATAACCTAATTACCAACGCGAAACTGACTAAATAGTGTCTTCGAAAGTTTTCATTAACGTTACAAGTCCGTTCTTCTGATCACTGATTAAAACTCCTAAAAGGGAGATAATTCTTTTAAGCTACAAATTGAAAAATTACCCAAAAAATGATCTTCATAATGTTAAAAAATAAATGTTCTAGACCCCCGATAGAACATTTCAAAGTTATGCTCAGATGAAAGAGGAGCATCCAAGCTTTCGGTTAGAGAGTAGTTTAGTGATACTGATTTTGTTGTCTAATTTTTTTCTACCAGAGACACCGTAATATTATGATCCTTTAACTCCCTATTTTGATGAAAATAGCATTCATGTGTTTTTTCATTCCAACATGTATAAGGGAAAATACTTTTGGAATCACATATGCGCTTGAAAGAAAGCTGAGCATGAAAGAGTTAATTTCATCCACATTATTCATTTTATTTGTTCTCTTAATTTTTTATTTTAATTTTGTTTGTTGTTTTATTTCGATTACGTATTTCATTCATTTAATTTATTTTAATATTTTTTTTTAGTTATATTTTATTCAGATTTTTCAGTTTGTTAGTTTTCTGTTCATTCTATCCAATTTGGAACAATTCAATTTATTCTATTCATTTTATGACTTTCTCTAATATTTACTAATTTTTATTTGATCTGAACTAATTTTATTGATTTCTTTTATCAGTTTGATTTATATTTATCATTCTACCCATTTCATGAATCTGATAACATTTTTCGATTTTTTTTTGCATGTTCTGGTAAATAAAGGTAATTAATTTAGCGGAATCAGCTGTTTTTCGAATTGAAGTTATTTTATCAGCGAAGCTCGTTATAATCGGTCTACAATTGGACCAGCTAAGGTTGATTTAAGTGAGAATTTTCCCAACAACTTCCATGTGGACAATTTTGACAAAGGTCGGTGACCTGTTACAATGGGGAGTGTCGAAATAGTTCTCTATAGAAGAAATTATTCACAGAACCTAGGCTCATTTAAAACTAACCGCACTCTTTTTTTTTTTTCAAATTTGCTGATGTGTTAGAGCCATATTGGTGAATAATGTCACAGGATTCAACGTAAAACCGTTGTGGTAGAAGCAGGAGTAGATGGCAGATGTAATATATGTGCTTGCGACTACACTACTGGGGTTTACCGCATGAAAAAGCGACGGGTCGTAATTAATATTAATGATACGTGTGGATATAAATAAACACAAATCATTTACCATTCAAATGGAACTCGTTTCGTATCGATGAGCAGCTGCCTTTAACAGGGCAATTCATATGTCACTCCAGTTAATGTCATTCTGAAATGCATCTGATGCACTGTGATGTCCACTACTGAAGCAGACAGTTTTATAGTTTATCATACCAGCACTTTTCGTTGTCTAATCTAAAAATTTACAAACTGGTCATATTCGATGTTGGTGTTACGTTTTTTCTGCTTCTTTACGGATATATCAGTTTATCTGTCGACATATATTTTAATTGATGAGAAATCACCGCCAAAAGTTCTTCCGATTTTTTCCTATCATCAGAATATGTTGGCCTTGGTGTGTGGAGTGCAAGTACTTGAGATACCGATATGTTGAAGTAGTTCAATATGAAATAACAACCAATATTTTGGGCCTGGCTTATCAAAAGTACATTAATAACGCTAATTGCTGACGGCACCAGAACTTCCAAAGCAAGTTTTCGACCAAAAAATCAACAAACATTAATTATTACTTTTAAATTAGTTCTGCTGGTTCACCAGAGTAGTGACTTTGTGGCGACAAGCCATCACAAACGTCACCATACTAATATCACCGAATACAGACCGAACGAAAGTTGTACCAGTGCATGGCTGTCAGGGGAAAAAAAGTTCTAACTTCCACCCGTAAATAAACCCATAAAAGTTACATTAATTTTTCCCACTTTGACGAGCTCGGTGACCACAGCAGGAAATGATTTTTTGGATGGTCACTTGGTTTGGATAAGTCGAGGGGATTCCTTCGTATTTTTCTCGATACATTCTGTCGGCCAGTAAAACTACGAGGCGGTCCAAGTCTTGCTTGATGAAGAGCGAACTGTATATGGTTATCTGATGATGTTGGGGCTACTGATGGATTGCCTCATGCTTTTATTAAGTTCGCCGAGCAGCAGAATTTATGTCAGTAGAGTGAGGGATGGTAAAACTGGCGAGACCATCAAGCGCAAGAGGTGGTCGGTTGAGATAACGGATTGTTTTTCTTCCGAAACGTGCAACAAGGGAAAACAAAAGTTTAGACGCCATCTCTCATTTTCAACGGCTCATGTGAACTCCACTGACTCGTAACAAAGTACTTGGGGCTGCCATAAAGAGCGGGATCCCTAGCTCGTTAAAAAGACGCAATACTACCGATTAGATATTAACAAATACGGCAAATAGCCAAGCTACCACATAAAACTCAAACACCCCAAATCGTAAAAACAAAGCTATTAAAAGTATTGCACGATAAAAAGCTGGTATGTACTGGACCAGGAGAAAAGTACGAAAGGCCTCTTTTTCGCCGGAATCAAATGCTATCTATACTGGAGGGTGTTTCACTTATTCTATCGCTATTATTGTTACTTCGATGGAAGAACAATCGACAAAGGATCTAGCTAAGTATGACGATTAAACAGGTTCACTACCCTGACGAATAATCCTACAATGAATTCCCATCATGAAACTAATCCGATGGGCGAATCGCTTCTGCCGAGAGGGTACGGACGCAGTTGATCAAAAAGTTTAGCTGACTCGAAAATTGTTTATTTGTTTGTTTGTTATTATTCTCTATCATCAACCCACAAACGGACCTAATCATCGGGATGACCATCAGTGGCATCATCATCATCATAGTCATCATCATCATCGTTACCGTTGTTACGAGTCATGGAACCGCACGGCGGCGCACAGCGGAGTAACTAGTAAAAATTTCTGGTCAAAGCGTAAAATATTTTATTTTTAAAACTTTATTTAGTTTTAATTTTCAAATATCTAAAAGCATACTGAATAATTTGGCAAAATTAGGAGTATATTCAAAATTGTTAAGGAATTTTTGCATGGAAGCAAAAATGTTACACTTTAAGATCACTTTCTAGTGATGAAGACTGCATAAAATATGACAATATAATTACAATGACAATACTATTACAAACTATGCAACCATTTGTATAACCCCAACTTAAAACTAACTGCAAATAGTATTGTTGGTTTGTATTGCACCAACTTTAAAACTACATTATCAAAACATTAAAATAATATTATTTGTATGATACGGTGAGATCCAGATCCTGGCTATTTAAATAAAATTAAACCTTATCCGATCTTGTCCGATCCACAAGTTCAAACCTAATAATATATTGACAATTTGAAGCAAATCCAAATGTTATAGGGCCAAATGTTATGTATGGAAAATGCATCTCAATTAATAGGTGCACATGCGTCCCTTCCCTTCTTCCTTTCCCGCAGATCACCTGTCTGTTGTGCCACTGGACACTGATAATATAAATTCGTAAATATAATGAAATCGATCATACAATACACGAATTCATTCGTCGTTTTCTGCAACGAAGTATTTTCATGCATTCTAAATAGTAGGTTTCGTTCATTTCATGAACAAGAATGGCCGCTTGGTGAACGAAATCTTTCGTAAATTTTACACGTTTAATGCATACTGCACGAATGTTATCGTTGATAACGACATTATTTTTCGTGAATGAAACGAAATGTTTTGTTTATTTTAATAAACGTGTGTGTATATTACGAACGATTTCGTTGGTCGCACGAATTAATTTCGTTTATCTTAGAAAAGTATTCGTATTTATTATCCTCTTATTGTTTTCAGTCGATCTTTTGGGATCGATGTTTGACAACATAGATTTTTTTTTATTTAAAAAAATCGATGTGGCCAAATCGATTTTATTGTAGTACGAAGAAATGGCCGCTTGATGAACGAAAGTTTTCGTAAATTTTACTTATTTAGTTTATATTGCACGAATGTAATCGTTGATAACGACATTATTTTTCGTAAACGAAACGAAATGTTTCGTGTATTTTAATAAATGTTTATGTATATGATGAACGATTTCGTTGGTCGCACGATTTCGTTTCGTTCATTTTAGAAAAGTTTTCGTATTCATTAGCATATTATTTTTTCAATCGATATTTTAGGATCGATGTTTGACAACCACGATTTTTTCAATTAACTAAAAGGATCGATCTGGCAAAATCGATTTTAATTCAACCTGATCCCTTCTATTGAGGACTAAAAAGATTGTGGTGTGAAGTAATGGCCGCTTGATGAACGAAAGTTTTCGTAAATTTTACATATTTAGTGTACATTACATGAATGTTATTGTTGAAAGCGGCATTATTTTTCGGGAATGAAACGAAATGTTTCGTTTACTTTAATAAACAGTTGTGTAAATTACAAACGATTTCGTTGGTCGCACGAATTCATTTTGTACATCTTAGAAAAGTGTTCGTATTATTAGCCTCTTATTGTTTTCAGTCAATCATTTGGGATCGATGTTTGACAACATCGATTTTTTTTAATTAAAAAAATCGATGTGGCCAAATCTATTTTACTGTGGTACGAAGAAGTGGCAGCTTGATGAACGAAAATTTTCGTGAATTTTACTTATTTAGGTTACATTGCACGAATGTAATCGTTGATAACGACATTATTTTTCGTGAACGAAACGAAATGTTTCGTGTATTTTAATAAACGTTTATGTATATTACAAACGATTTCGTTTCTCACATTCGATGTTTTGGGATCAATGTTTGACAGCACCGATTTTTTATTAATTAAAAAGATCGATCTGGCAAATTCGATTCTATTTCAACCTGCTCATCATTATTGAGTACTAGAAATATTGTCGTGTGAAGAAATGGACGCTTGATGAACAAAAGTTTTAGTAACTTTTACTTATCAACTGACATGGCACGAATGTTATCGTTGATAACGACATTATTTTTCGTGAATGAAATGAAATCATTCGTTTATTTCAATAAATGTTTGTGTATATTACGAACGACTTCGTTGGTCGCACGAATTCATTTCGTTCATCTTAGAAAAGTTTTCGTATTTATTATCTTCTTATTTTTTCATTCGATCTTTTGGGATCGATGTTTGACAACACCGATTTTTTTAGTTAAAGAAACAGATCTGGCAAAATCGATTTTATTGTGATATGGTCGCTTCATGAACGAAAGTTTTCGCGAATTTTACTTATTTAGTGTACATTGCACGAATGCTGTCGTTGAAAACGACATTAATTTTTGTGAATGAAACGAAATGTTTTGTTTATTTTAATAAACGTCTATGTATATTACGAACAATCTCGTTGGTCGCACGAATTCATTTCGTTCATCTAAGAGAAGTTTTCGTATTTAATAGCATATTCTTTTACAT
This sequence comes from Topomyia yanbarensis, assembly GCF_030247195.1. Classification (NCBI taxonomy): domain Eukaryota; kingdom Metazoa; phylum Arthropoda; class Insecta; order Diptera; family Culicidae; genus Topomyia; species Topomyia yanbarensis. Next base: position 47,594,785 of record NC_080672.1, on the reverse strand, counting down.
TGCTCCGGCAGAGAAAAACTCAAAATTATTCATGCAAAACCATCGAGCGATGGCTCAACTGAATCCGTACTGCTCCGGATTCTGGATCAACTAGAAGCGGAAGAGGTTTAGAAAATCTTTCTGAAACCGGCGGACAGGGATACGGCTACTAAATAGCCAGATCGAGACCGTCGTGAACATCAACAATTATCTGACGTATAGCAACAATGACTCCATATTCTACCTCTATTGAAGCTCTGTTGACGTTGACGGTTCGACGAATGGTGCTCGTAAATATTATAAAGATATTCGTATATAGCAGCGAACAATTCGTTTACCGAACGAAGCTGTTTCGTAATAAGCCAACGAAAGTCGTTTCGTGATTTTCACGAAAAACTCGTAATAAAAAATAAATGTGTTTCAATAGAACTACGAACCATTCATTATATGTACGAAAAATTCGTATATTTTATGAAAATTATCTGTACGAAACTAATGCATAGCGATTTACGAATATATTCTATCAGTGGATAAACAAATGTATTCACACAGATCACATCGAAATTATTGGTAATTGAAGGAATATAGAAAATCGATTTTTTGTCTATTTTTGGATCAGATTAAGGTATGATAACAGCAGTAGCAGCAATAAATTATTTCGACCACAGTTCCTCCTAGGGAAGATGGGGCAAAATGCACTCCTTGCTTATATCGAAAACCGCTGAAATTTTCTAGAAAACGGTAACACCAGTCGGAAGTCCGCCATAGTAAACATACACTGGCAAAGTTTGATAACCGTATATCAATAGCAGCTCGAGAAATAAACAATAAACAATAACGTGCTCTTCTCATTTAATTATTATGGCAACAAGGATTTTCAGCTCTTATAAATACTGTTTTTCTATTATATCAGTGAATTCCAGTTCTATTTATACTTTATAGTTCATTATTCTGTCGCATTATATATGAAAAATCTACTAAATAGTTCACTTTTTGCTAAATTTATATCTCTTCTCCATCGGAGGCTAAATGCACTCTTCTTTGATTTTGCTGATTTTTAATCGAAAACAGAAAAATCGTTCTGAAAACCTGCTAATTGCATAACCTTAGCCTATTTAATGGCACACTTTTGTGAAATCCCGTCAGAAAACAAAACTATTTGCTTGTTCACCGAGCATTCTGCCCCATTGTTGTGGTGCATTTTACCCCCGCACAGGTGCATTTTGTCCCGCTTATTTTTCAAAAGGTAATTTTGAATGATTTAATTAATGTTCCCAATTAATGTTCTATAGCTGAGTTTTGATCAAATTTCCTTAAGGGTTGCGTTTTACCCCATCTTCCCCTACAACGAATTCCTTTTTCTGAGCTTCTCCAGCAATTTAAAAGTGAGCTAGGTGTTATTTAATCACGATTACCAATTACGACAGAACAGTAAAGAATCTTGTAAAGAAATCAGTTTCAAATATTTTTCAGATATTTTCAATAAAATGGTCGCTTGACGTTTTCATTTTTGTTTTCAAATTCCATTATTTGCCTTCGCATTTACAATACTTTTTTAAAATTTTGTCATTTTGACGGACCCCATCGGGTATCTAAAATGTAGAAATGTTTTCTTTTTTGATTTTTCTGAGATCTATTATTTAACAATAAAAATGGATTTTCTTCTGCAAGCTTATAAGAGCGTTTAACACATGGTTAAGAATCACTCGAGGGATGGTAGAGGATCGTATTTGGGGGAAAAAAACTACAAGGGGTAGCCCTATGGGGTTGCACGAACTGTAGATGAAGGACTATACTACTTCATGTAAAATATAAATTTTCGTAATACATTTATAGCCGTAAGCTCAAACGCGTACTAACTATTTTTAAACCGGACTAACTTTTAAACCGGCCTAAACTATTTGGTAAGCTTTAACCCAACGGTGCTGTCATTTATATGGCTGCGTTCTGATCTGCGATACACAACAATGTTAAAAACAACAAATTCATGTTAAAGAAAATGAGTAAATTAGACAACATGGAGAATTGTTTTTCATTCCGATATTTTCTTGCAGTAAAATAGCTTTTCTTCGTCATATATCTCGTTCCATAGCGTGTGAGAACAATTTTGTCAACATGTAACTGATATGTTTCTGAACTTAGAACTTTAACTTGGTGGATAGTTTATAGTTGGCCGATGATGTACAGCATTTTGTAGTGACATAATATTTAATGCACAAAAGAAAATAAGTTTGAAGTGGTTGAACCATCGTTTGTAACTGGTGCTATGATAGTTATTTTAAACTTTGATTGCAAAATTGGTTGAAATATTTCAATTTGAATTCAAAATGAACTGTGAATATCATTTTAATTGAACACGATACCTGTCGACACGAGTGGAGAATATTTATATTCGTTTCAAGCTAATTTTCACAAGTTTGGAATAAATATCAATTATAAATAAAGGTTAGATCACACTCTGCGAATTAAAATTGTACTCGTTTTTTTTTCAGCGAAGCTTAAATAAAATGTAAACAAAGGTCAAACAAAAAATTAAACTTTGACAGAATGATCACAAGTGTTATGCATCAATGCAGATTGGAACGATTTTATTTGCTAACAAAATTTCTACGATTTTATAAATAAACAGAAATGAAAGTTTTGAGCATCCTAGTAATATATTTTTACGAACAAATATATTGATCGCCGTTGCGTTCGCAATCAATTTTAAAATATTTTATTTGGATGTTTTATGTGAGTTTATTCATATAGGTAAAATGCGCATATTTAAAATCTGTTATTTAATCTTTGCTTAGGGTATTTATGGAGTTACTTTGTAAGCGGTTAACATTCTGATTCAAAGAATGAAAATAAGAAAATTTATAAAATAGTGCATTTTACGATCTACATCCGATTGTCATGTATTTGGATCTATCCAATGAAAAAAAAACTATTTTTTTAGTTATTCACTTTCTTTGATGTGAGATACGACAGATATATGGGCAATAATTCGTGATACCATGTTATTGATTTATATTAAGGAATAAACTGATCCCACTTATTTTCACAGCGATATGTAAAAGAAAATAATCAAAACAATTCTTATTGCAGTTTTGATTCTAATTCGCAAAAACAACTTAGATCTGAATATGCGATAATCGATTCGATATGTCCAAATGCTCTCCTGTAACTCTTCGATGAGCAATTGGAATCAAGCGTGTAGAGAGAAGGAAAGAACAGAGAAATCAAAAGTACAGGTAAATATAGTTCGACGGTGATTGTCTTTCCTACCAGTTAAAACTGGCTTATTTATTGCCATCTTTATTGCGAGCAAGGAGAGCTCCCTTGATCCAGAAGAAAGCCGAAGAGAGGATTGAAAATAACGAAGTATGCGCAAGAGGAGCATGTCATATTTTTGTCTTTTTCCGGTAACATGATGCTGCCATTTGCATTACTGCGTTCTGATCGGCAATACACGGCAATGTTAAAAACCGTAGAATGAGGTTAATAGAAAATTCACTGTTTATGCCATTTAATAGTTATACATTAAATACATAAAAATTATTTAATACATTAAAATTATTTAAGATTCAAGTGGCTAATACTACGTTCACACAACAAGTAAAAACGTGTTTTAACGCTATTTCGATAACATTTTTCTTGTTGCTAATTATTATAACATTACTCTGTAGTGGGAACGTGGTATAAAACGTTATTTCGCTATTTTGTCAAAAATGGTGCATACTATCGTGAATGTTATAGAGTTGTATTGTTAGTCGCTAGTCTCTCCAAGGATTGAAAGAGCTTCTCTAACATTATATTTAGTAGTCAGACAGTTCAGCTAAATCTGACTATTTCAAATTAAATCAAATGCTTACAGAACAATAATGGAAGCTTACCTTTATTGGAAACGTTTGTATTAGTTGCTGTTCTGTAGCACATGAAAAAGTCAAAAACAATTATTTATTTGCTTCAGATAATTATGTGGTGATTGGAAAAGACATCTGACATTTTAGCCTGGTGGGGCTTATTATACCATCCTACCCAACTATTCCACTAACCATGCATATAGAATTTGGCAGACATACTTTGCTGAAAATGAAGTAATTCAAATTATCAGCACGATTACCTAACCAATCCTGAAATACCAAAAGTTCAGTAATTGAGCTGAGAATTTGACAACTTCAAAAGGTGATTTTCAACGAAGTAAATCTGTCAAATGGGTTAAATCCAAATTGCTGAGCTTTGAACATCTTGGATTGCTAAAACGTTCATTTCAACGAAATTTTGCGACATCGTGCGAAAATTGAGAAAGCTTCAAATCCCGGTTACAAAATAATAAATTACAATTAATTACTTCCTATAGTCTGCAATCTGTCTGATAATCAATTGACAGATATAACTTAACAAATTGAACCTGACACTTGATGCAGACAGTGAATCTTCTGGAGGCACCTCGACAAAATGCGGTGTAAACCGTAACTCAAAATTTCCTGGACCAATCGTACTGAATTTTACACAGTTTTTCTTCTTCACATCATTGCCCAGATAACTACAAAAGCTTTTTGCAAAATGCTTGATATTATTATTTTTTTTCAATAGCATTTTCATCGTTTTTTAGCAATAATCCGACTTTGGCTTCAAAGTGCTACGAAAAGTTCGAAAATCGACCAAGAAATAAAAGCTCCATTAGTCACTTGTGGAGTGATTTTAAAAACAACTATGCAAATGTATCAACGATTGGTCCATCAGATTTTGAGTTATGGTGCACACCGCCAAACCAGTTTTCGACGTGGCACCTGACTGAATAGACAATCTTTGCATAAAAAAAAATAAGGAATCCAATTTTCTGCGATAATACTTTACACAACCCCCTTAAGTTCCGACACGATTTAGGCGATTCTTCCACATTCAACTTTTTGTGTCATTTTTCCAAGTCATCTATCCAGTCTCAACTTTCACAACTTCTTTCAAACCCTATGCATTTCTGTTCTATCACTAAGAATTAAACGACAATTTGTTCTACAGTGGAAATGCTAATCGTCCAAGATCTGATGGAAAATTATAAATAGTGAAACAAGCAAGCTTCGATATAATTTAAATAACGATCAAAATGAGAATATTTGTAGCAGATTGTTTGCCGTCATAGTGTTACTTAGATTGTATCGCATGGCTTTATTTATAATCTTTTATTTAATTATAGTTTGGATTCTTTCGAAAGCAGTAAAAATGTAAGAAAACTTCCACTTGCGTATTGTGTTCTTTGTGAGAAGATATAACTAGAAAAGTGTACACATTGTGATTTTATATTCTTTTCTTTTTCTCTAGTTAAACTAACTAAAAAATTGTGGGTAAATTAAACAGCTTCACTCATTTTGATAGCCATAAGTAGACTAACAAACGAAAACATTTTTTTTTAATGCAGCTCTGCATTCAATTATAAAATTTCGTTCTACGGTTTATTTCAAAATGATTCGACTTCTGCTAACCTGCAATATAACTCTTCGACATGGCATTTTCAAATGAGCGTGCAGCACCTTATGGATAGGACGATAAAGAATATAAAAAATGACATTTTAAACTCGATTATACCTGTTTTTCGTACGGGATAAAACTTGCTTACTTGCCCTAATATGGTTTGTGTGCAACATGGGCCATAATATTGCACATAAAGGTCGAAAAGTTGATTCAAATTATTGAGATGTATGCCAGAGGAATATGGCGCCCCTTTACACTGTTTTCATTTGGCTTCAGGATGCAGCCATTTCTGCGATGACAGGTACTAACGTCTTAGACCGGACTAAACTCAGGCCTAAAATCAAAGATAGTACCGTGCGGCGGTACCAACTAGCTTCAAGCTTACCGCTATTAGAGTAATAATAATTCAAATATATTTCTTACGAATAGTTTAAGCACAACCAATCAACATCGAATGTTACATATTGAACCAAACCTTCTTAGTTATCAACTTATTTCATTTGTAGTATGCGATAGAATCCAATTAAACTTATTTGAGAAGATCTGAAGAAAGAAGACAGAAAACCGTGACCGTACTAATATCTGCAACTAAATCTTTATAGCACAAGATAAGCCTTCAAAAATTGTAAAAACTTTTCGATTGTGTATGGTAAAAAACCCGGACCGGACCGGACATTTCATGTATAGGCCAACCTTTGTAGTTTTATTTGCCATCATTTTAACTTTCCTAAAGTACGTATACAAATGTAGCGAATGCAGTGGTCTTAATCATATATCTGTGCTTTCCATCGATCCGCGTAAATTTGTTGCTAAGAAAGTTTTCGTCTTTGCGCAATGAAAGCACAGATTGCTATCAGCGTGTATCCGTTAACAAACAGGGATGCCACATTGAAATCTGTGTTTCGGTTAAAAATATCATTTTACCATCTGTGATAACTGAAAAATCTGTTGCAAATTTCCGAAAAAGCTGTAAAAAATTGCAATATTTCCAAAAATCTATCAAATTTTCAACAAACTGCCAAAAATCTACCATCTGTGAAAAAGAATCTGTGATCAAAAATTGCAAAATGAGTCAACGCTGATGATGATGGGTAGAGCGAAAGAGACAACTAGTATCACGACACTAGGTTAACCGTGTTTGCGAATGGAGCTCGAATGTACAAGCGATTTTGTCTAGGAATAACTGTGTTCGAGATTGTACATAAAAGTGTGCTGGAAACGAGCACAACACAAAAGTAACCATAGCACTGGATATCGTACTTCCACAAGCAGTGTAGCGGACTTATCACTCAGCTACACTGGCTGTGAAAACACACAGCGCAGTGATCTGCTCCGCCCGCCGTTCAACAGGCAACTGAGCTTGTCTGGCCAAATCCGTTCTTTAAATAGTCGATGATGACGTCATTTATAGAAGCGTAGCGCGCTAGGTACACGAATCTGTCGTGCCGGACTTGAGAAGCGCTATCTTCTGTGTGCAAATGTGCGATATTTTGACAAGGTTTTTTTTTAATGGCCCGCCTCTTACCCCCACACCAAAAAGCTCACAAACGGAGCCCCCTGGTAGTGGACACATCAGTTCTCAGCGTATAAAAAAAAGGTCAGCACAACAAAACAAAGTTACGAATCGCGGAAACGCTGAGAACAAAAAAACAACAATACGAGACCGACAAAACACAAAATTTGACAAGAAGCTACGGCGAGTACCCAGCGGAAAAGAATCCTTTTAAGGGTCCCATCGCAGCTTTGCAGGAAGCTCATAATAATTTAAATTTATTTATTACTTATTGCTATAAAAAATGCATTTATCAATTGTTTTTATTTAAAAAATGGTAACCAATTATAGCTAAAGGAATAAGCTCGATTGGTGGTGAACGAAGTTTATATTAAAAATTCTCCTATTTTATTTTTTAAAGTTAGTTTCAATTTTGCTTGGAAACGAGTGCGACATGTTATTTGCTTTAAATAAGTAGGAAGCTGGTTGAATAACTTAGGTCCGATGAAAGAAATGCGTCTTTGACCAAGGTTCGTGGATACTCTGGAGTATAATAAATGATTGGCTTGTCTGGTGCTGTGAGCTCGAATTCCTGTCGTAAATTCTAGATTATTATGAGCAATAGTATTATGCAAAGCATTGTGGATGTACATTATTGTTTGGTAGTTAGTCAACCCAAGCAAAGGTAAAATGTTATGGGCATTATTATTGTATAACAAAATAGTAGGGTACATAAATGGTTTTTTATAAATAATTTTAAGACATCTGTTTTGAAGCGTTTGTAGCTTTTTCAGATTCGAAATACTGGCACGGCCCCACACAGATACAAGGTAGTTCAGCAATGAGTGGATGTGCGCATAATAAAATTTTAGAAGTACATGCTGGGGAACAAAAGAGCATACTTTACGCATAGCCCTACATAACGATGCAACTTTTCTCTCTATAGATGTTATATGCTCAATCCAGGAGAGTGTGGGGTCTAAGTGAAGTCCTAAATATTTGAAGCAGTTAGTTTCCTGAATTACAGACTGTCCCATTCTTGGGTCTGGATGCACGCCTATAGCTCTTCTAGATGAATGAAACAGCATATATTTAGTTTTGATAGGTTCAAGGTTGCATATTATTTAAATTTTTAATGCCATGATATCAAAAATCTTTGGGTTTATCTATTGGAATCTATTCTTAGAAGTATTTCGGGGCGATTTGCGCAAAAAATTTGAAAATTTATCGTGAGATGGCTGAATTATTTTCGTTACATACCATTTTTGTAGAGTTTGCAAAATGCACCCCCATATCGAAAACAAAGACGTAGTCCTACGTCAAAATCGTTCCACACAAACTATTAAAGCTCAACCGTTGCAAAGTTATTGTGCTTTTTCTGCAATTAATTTGTTTGTCTTTACATGCCGCTAATTCAAAATGTATACAGGGAAATATTTGAAACGTAACCCAATACGATAGATTGCTAATCCTTCTTTATGATTTTTGTTGGCTATAATTCGAAGTACTATTGTTCTTTGCATGTTGGGATATTGTCTTGTTCATCGCGAGATGGTAATATTGAGTATTGATTTTATACGTAACCTACCTAGCAGTCCCCGTCCACCAAAGGTTTTTATATTATATCGAAAGCAACCCAGCAACCCAAGCAACCAGAAGTTCGGATAATACTTAAAAAGCACACTTTAAAGTTCACATAAAGTTCTTAGCGAACTTTCAAGCTGCTTAAGCTTGAATGGAACTTGAGCGCTGATTAAGCCGCTATTAGAACATAAAACGTATCGCAACATTACTTAAAAAGAGAAGCTTATACAGCTCCCTTATACGAACTTTTGGTTTCTTGGGAAACCAGCAATCGTATATAAAAGTTTACAATAAATTACAAATAATGACAGACTAAATCAAAATTACAAATAGTGCAAGCAAAAATTATGTTTTGTTGTAAAAAGTTCGCATAAAATGCAAATCTGTGATAGAAATACAATGTTGACTTGTAGTTATTTATTAGTCCACTACAACTTAAAACAAAATTGTACATGCAGAATAATAATAACAATTTTGAAACATTCTATAGAAATTAATTTGCAATTGGATTAAACTGCAAAATCGTTCAAAAATGGTCACCTCCTTATAGCACTTTGCAAATTCTCTGCCAGATTAGTTCAATATTTGAGCAATAAAAATGGCTTGAGTACAGAATGTAGGTTGTGATTTGACAGGTATAGAAGGTATCATTGGAGTGCCATATTTAGGTTGGAAAATGGAATTTTTAGATCGTAATCATGAAGCGATAAAAATGATCAAATTTAATCGTTGCTTGATAGTGTATAAATAGATGAGTACAAAGCGGCTATGCTGGGAATACGAAGATCTCAGGTTTGAAACTGGAAGTAAATCGTAGCAGGTAATTTTAATAATTGATGTTCCAGTAACTCCAACCTCACCCATGAAAAACATATCTATCTACCAGTGTGGGCGTAACTGTGTCTTATAACAAAATTATGAAAATTTCATCCTGATTTTTTTATTTTCATAATATTATTTTTAAAAAAATACTTCTTGTTACCACATTGGGGACCTTAAGCTGCATAAACCTTCATGTGTGATTGTAAAGTTGATCATATATAAACTCAAAATGATAAGCTAGATGATTGTATAATGCTTCTGATGAGATCAAAATTCGTCGTAAATCACATAGTTCTGCTATACCGATTTGTTGTACGTATATGGCCTCCGCTTTTGTTCACATAGTAGAGATCTGTGCATGTTATACAATCAATTCATATCGTTTAAGAGTACAGTTAATCAAATTGCAACTTATTAAAGTGAATCAAAATGTTGGCTGGGAAACAATCAGTACTTGAAAGTGTAATCAAAGTCATCTGCGAATTTTTGCGCTTAAGAAAGTTAATTTCATACCTACTCCTCAGAAAATTCTTGACCGATTTCCATTATCTTCCAAATTTGAAATAATTGGGGCAATGCTTCAATAAGCTTCTATTTAATTTCATCCCGATCTGGCTTTTGGTTCCGGAGTTATATGTTAGTCAGCGCGGTCACGTAGGAATTTCCCATATACCTGTACCACAACATGTGATTATTGCGACCACGACAAATTAATTAATTTCGACCGAAGTTTTGGCAACATTTCTCACACCGACTGTCAAATGAACTTTATGTTGTTTTGGTTTCGAATTATTAGAGGATACGCGAACATATCTTGATTACAATGTACATATGTCCTAAATATGTAGTCATTATTATCATTCATAAGTTATTGCACAACTATCTGTGGGTTGAGTCGGTTCTAAACATGTCAGATCGAAAATGATCTGAGATTATCTTCAGACTCCGTAGTTCCAGCACCCAGCATTCTTTAAATTTCTTCACCAGATCCAATGAGCTTGAGCTTGAGCTTATGCGACCACCCCTAACTGCTACTCCGTTATCGATTCGGATTAGCTGAAGTTGCAGAGGGAATCAGTAAATAATTATGCTTGGGAGTAGCGAAACATCTTTCAATGTGCAACTCCTGGTAATCCTAAAGTGTTTATTGATCAATACCGGCGCCGGCCAGGCCCGAACGTAGCTCGCGGAAGGAAAAGGAAGGAATGGTTGGTCAGATACTTGCTTTTGCTAGAGGCCGTATATACTACTGTGCACTCCACTAGAATCAAGGGACGAGGAATTTGTTGGTAAGTATGGAAATTGGATTCTACTTCTTCTTCCGACGCCAGAGAGGTGACTCTACCTACTGTCTGGACTAGAATATCGATCCATTAACTCATGGGGACCGGGGACCGACGGCTTTACTTCCCTTCCAAAGAAAACGTGACCACAGATTTTTTCGCCTCAGAAAAATTTCAACGGCCTCGGCTGGAATTGAACCGAGGCCAACTGGAATGAGTGGCGGTCACGCACCACTTAACCACCGGCACTGTCATCTTTAAACTTCATCACCAGATCCAATGACCGATAAATTTGAACCTGTTTAATGCATCTAATCCGATATGATATATCGAGACGTTTAATTTAGTAACCCCACTTGTTTGCAAGAAACTATGAAATAATATTGAACAATTTATGTCTTGATAACTTCGATTAGAATTTTCGATTTTCGTCCCATTTTGTTCGTTTTTGTTTACGTGCCATTTAAATACGGCATTGTTTTAGGGTGTGTATGGAAACCACCTGATATATTTGGTTATGCGTCAAAATCACTTTACTCGCACGACTCTCGGTAACACGGGGCAGATTTTATGATTTCAAATCGATCACTTTTGCCTTTCTCATAAATCGTCAACGTAATCCCGACGAGGAGGGCCGAGCATCATGTACCATTCGACGCAGTTTGTCGAAGTCGGAAAAAATCTGTATGTGTGTATGTGATAAAAATGTCACATATTTTTCGCAAAGATGCCTAGACCGATTTGCACAAACTTAGTCTCAAGTGAAAGGTACAACCTTCTCATTAGCTGCCATTGATGTTTGTATCGATCGGAATTTAGGTTTCGGAGTTACGGGTAGAAGAGTGTGGCCACACAGCAATTTACCATAAAAACCGGCGCCACTATGATATCAAAACGTTGCGAAATCCATTAACCCCTTCATGCCCATGTTGTTTGTGGACAACAACGTTTTTCAACAGCTATAACTTTTGAATGAGGCAAAATTTACTCACAAAAAACAAGTAAGGCTAATAAATATGACTATTGCCTTTCATTTCGGTATTAAGGTTTAGCTTTAGAACTGAAGTTATTGCAATTAGTCTGATTGGATTCCGATGGAGCAGTGTGTTTACGTTGACGACGAAAAATGAATGTTTCATATATCTTCGTTATGTTGCGATATTATTGAAAACCGATAAAACTTATCAATTTAGACTGTCTTTGGCTACGTTTTCCATGCAATTGGACTATTGTAAATATCCTAGGAGAATTGTGTTGGGCATTGGAAGGTAAAAATTTAGTAGCTTCTAGCACTGCAAGGGAAGAACCTATCTTTATTAAAAAATACTTTTCGTGTTTCTTGACCCGACCGTTTTCAAGGAAAAACAGTTTGGAAAAAGTACATGCACTAGAAAAAAAATTGGGCATGAAAGGGTTAAAATAGGTGTAAAATTGCCAACATCACGGCAACCAAAAGTGATTTTAATTAAATGAGGGTATTACATATTACGTATTGCACAACGAACATTTCACAATCGAAATCTCAGACCCCCTCCGAAATTCCGCCCCTGAACATTGACTTTTTTGGAACACTCAATCGAATGGTAATTGGCTCCAAAAGCCCCATTCCAAATACCAATTTTTTTCGGATGCTTCTGGTTTACTCACAAGAATTTTTAAGTTTGTATGTAAAAATATATGAAATATTGGCAAAGGAAACCATAAATTCAGTAAAAAATGCCAGTATCATCTTATGCAACCTAAAATCCTCAGATGTATAGCTGATGATAAAAGCATCACCATTGCAGAAGATTGCTCATTGATCCGACTTTGTAGTAAAAAGATATTCTAATATAATGTTATATGCTGGCTCTCTTTCTCGCACATGCTTAGAATAGGATATTTTCAAAAAAAAGATGATCTTCTAAGTTAAATAACTTGTTCTGTAACCTCCAATCATTGTGTAACTTTCGACAAAATTGTTCGTTATTGAAAAGGCTACAATAGCTGATGTTTTGAAGCATGTAGAGTAACTATGGAAGTTTTTATTGTATTTTGATTTTTTATTTTCGATTTTACAGATATTTCACCAAAGAAACTTCTAATCTCTTGTGAGTGAACTAGAGCTATAGAGAATAGCTCACATTTGGTATATGGTTTGCAGAGCCAATTACCACTTGATTTAGTAGAGTTTCGAAAAAAGTTTAAAAAAAAGTTTCCGGTCTAATAGCCATCCATGAAGTTTCGAGAAATGAGAAAGGCACAATTGCACCACTAGGTTAATTAATACAGGTTTTAAATATAAATTTTAAGACTTTTAACCTTTGGGACACACCCAATAGAGATGATATATAGATTAACCCCGAAGTATAGTTACACCACTTGTGATACACAGTTTTCGTTTCTCTCGAGGTTTGTCCCTAGGGGTATTTTTGTAAACATCTATAAAAAATTTCTAGTTCACATCCCGAGCGACTATTGCCCATAACAAAACTAGTAACGGTAAAGTGATGCAAAAAACCGGACCTCCATCCAGATTCTCCAAAAAGACCTATTTTATCGAACTTCAGCATCGGTCCCTAATTTTAGCTCATAGCACGATCCAAACAAATAGCCTTATCAGTTTTTCTACCCGTCCCCTGTTTGCAGTACGGAAACATGTATCCCTCGGGGTACTGCAAATGTAGTTTCGACATAAACGAACGCCACTGCCCCGCCCCTCCCCCCCCCCCCCACGCACTGAGCTCCATAAGGTAATTAGTACTATTGTTGACTTTCCAAAAATGTTACTAGCATCACATTCAAAACATCATACGTACTAGAAACAGTTATTATTAGGATCATTAGGGACAAGGGGACCACAATTGGGACACCATCCCTTCGAACCCTTCCATCAAGCGGATGCAACACCTTCTTTAATCATTGCATCAAACGGCCGATTGGTACTTCGGTACGAAAAGCTGGGACCAGTCTTTTTCGGACACAAAGTTTGCCATCTGCGGCACTCTCGGCCAGTTGACCACCAGCTCAAGGGCTCGAGGGGACCCAACCCGATCCATGGAGATATTGGACGATTTATTCATGGTGTTTCTATATTTCATAGATGAAATATATGCGCATATAAATTGCTGATAAATGCGGTTATAAATTCGGCATGGTTTGTACGTTATTTATCCGAAAGGGTGCCAACTTCCTTTTGATGCCCACCCAATTCATGTAGGTGAGATAAAAACATTTTTGCTCGGAAGCGAATAAATATTGATGGGAAATGAATCAAAGTGATGGTCAGTGGGGAAGGTGCTATCTTTTGTTGGATGCTATTTGAACCATGTCACTGGACTGTTATATATTGCAGGAGAAAGATTCAGGTTGTGCTCGGTTATTCGCTTCCTCGCACAAAAAAAGAATATTACCACGGGTAGTTGAATTGGGAAAAGGGAATACTTTGGCGAGATTAAATTATTATTAATTCAATCATTTTGGTTCTTTCCTAGCGTAATGTATTCCGTTGAATTTACCGATTTTCACACGAATTTAATAGTAGAATCACTAAAATTCGTTTAGCCTATAACTATAGGAATCTGGTAGATACGCGAAGTATTGAAAACGTTTGTGAATTATCACCACAAGACAGTATTCACTAAAAACTCAACAATATACCCAACTCGCTAGCATTATCTATGCTTTGGCTCGTATTCTAGACGGTACCAAAATTTGGACGCGCCAAGCCGGTTTTCTGAATACTTTTTTATCTAATCATCGTGCCTGATGAGATCATCGCTTAGCAGACTTATGTATCGTCGCTGTTGTGCTATCTTATGACAAACTCCATTTTGGGTAAACTGAGTTAGAAATGCTACGTTAATTGTCTGAAAAATTTCTACTAAGTGGCGTTTTCGGAAATTTGAAATTTTGCTTGGCTAATGAGATATGGCGAAAAACGAACTGAGAAAGAGTTTTTTTGTTCAAATCACTGTATATTGGAATTGGCTTAAGTTACATTGAAGTTTTAGATGTTTTTGCCTTTCTCAATAGAAAGGTATTGCAATTGCTCTGAAAACCAACTTTTTAACGGAGGCCCGGAGGGCCGAGTGACATATACCATTCGATTCAGTTCGTCGAGTTCGGCAAATGTCTGTGTGTGTATGTATGTGTGTGTATGTATGTGTGTGTGTATGTGCGTCTGTGTGTGTGTACGCGAACACAATCTCACTCACTTTTCTCAGAGATGGATGAACCGATTTTTACAAACTTAGTCCCAAATGAAAGGTGCAGCGTTCCCATAGGCTGCTATTGAATTTCTAATGGATCCGACTTCCGGTTCCGGAATTACAGGGTGATGAGTACGATCACGCAGAAAATGTCGATTTTAAGAAATTCTGCAATGAATGTATAATGGTGAAAATTTTTCCAAAATGTGACCACAACTGCTTCGATTTGTAGTACTAGGTCATTAACAGCCATTCAAAGTCTCTTTGGTCACATTGGCCACCATCATCGGTTCCGGAAGCCCCGGCGGAAGTATCAAAATTCAGACTAACAGTCACATCGGTTTCTCGGAGATGGCTAGACCGAATCAACCAAACTTAGTCTCAAATGAAAGATGTTGCGTCCCCGTAAATGGCTATTAAATTTTATCCCCAACCGACTTCCGGTTCCGGAGTTACGGGTTGTGGCGTGCGATCACATAGCAAATTGTGATTCAAACCGATACCCCGATGGAAGCAAAAAAGGTAAAAATTTCGCTAAAATGTCTCTCAAATAACTTAACTTTGCAGTTCTAGGTCACCGACGGCCAAACAAACTTTCGTTGACTACATTGACCACCATAGACGGTTCCGGAAGTGCCCGGGAAAAGCGGCCATCTTTCAAAATTTACGAACTCACATCATCCCTGAAATGGTTGGGCCGATTTTCACAAACTTAGTCCCAAATGATAGCTATATTATCCCCACAGATGTCTATAAAATTTCGTACGGATCGCTTATATGGGTCCGGAAATATAGACTAAATCGTCCGGTCACATATGAAATTCCCATATAAGCCGGAACTCAAATTTTTTTTCCAAAGGGGGGACCCCATGAAATTTCAGAAATCGAATTCGTATTTTTGATGCCAAACATCTTTAAAATGCATGAAACGTCGAGATTTTATGTTATCTCGAAAAATTTTTTTTTTATAAAAATCGACTTTTTGGGACTTTGCCGATTTCGCACCTTTTTTCAGTTCAATATTACCGTGGCTGTTTTTTCTTTGTCAAAATTTTAGAACTCGAATAATGATTTATTTTCCTGTATATAGTTGTCATGTGATGTATAATAATAAAATGTAATATATGCATTTAAAAGTTTTTAATGAATATAAACAACGCACACATTCTCGTGATTCATGATTGAGAAAGGCACAATTGCTCCGCTAGGTGGATTAAAATAGGTTTTTCAGTTCAATATTACCGTGGCTGTTTTTTCTTTG
Source organism: Topomyia yanbarensis (assembly GCF_030247195.1). Classification (NCBI taxonomy): domain Eukaryota; kingdom Metazoa; phylum Arthropoda; class Insecta; order Diptera; family Culicidae; genus Topomyia; species Topomyia yanbarensis. Next base: position 47,578,717 of record NC_080672.1, on the reverse strand, counting down.
TCAAAATTTTAGAACTCGAATAATGATTTATTTTCCTGTATATAGTTGTCATGTGATGTATAATAATAAAATGTAATATATGCATTTAAAAGTTTTTAATGAATATAAACAACGCACACATTCTCGTGATTCATGATTGAGAAAGGCACAATTGCACCGCTAGGTGGATTAAAATAGGTTTTTCTATATAAAAATGTCTGACGAACATGATGGCATAAAAGTTTTCAAAATAAAAGTATAATTATTGCGAGAAAAGGCAGTTTAAATGTTAAACTGAAAATATTGTATATTTGGCAACACTGTAACCAAAAATTACATTTTTTTTTCTAAATTTCTTGACCAATTTCCTTCAAAAAATCATCTCACCGATTGTTTTTAGACCACGAGGACATGAAAAAAGTTAATAATTGATGCATTAATTGTTAGAAAATTTTCCTCATGACTCGCCATACATATCATGACACGTGTGAATGCGACTTTTGACTATTTTTTTTGCAAAAACTTCCAATATAGTCAACCTTTACTCGCAATAATTGAGAGATCAATACAGGATTGGTAAAGGCATCAATTGTCTTTTCTGAATTGTTTTTACCATTTATAATTTTCAAAATATTCAACCTCAAACTTTAAGAATCGTTTTTTCTCGAAATGTACTAAATGGCGCTTGTCACAAGATAGCATAACAGTGACGACATACCTTCTATAATTTGCAACCTCACTAGTACTAATTCGAAGTTAGCTAACCGCCAGCTACAAATTCAACCACCCCGCGATTTGGCAAATCAGTTTTGCACCAAACGCCGCGGTGAATCGAAATGGATCGTTGGGTTGGAAAAGTGGCCGTTGTAACGGGAGCCAGTTCCGGAATCGGCGCTGCGACAGTTAAACAGCTGATCAAAGCCGGTATGGTGGTGGTTGGCCTGGCCCGTCGTGTGGAACGAGTGGAAGCACTGAAAGACGACCTGCCGGGAGATGAGCGGAAGCGATTGCATGCCATGAAATGTGACGTTTCGAAGGAGGAAGATATTGTTGGGACATTCAAATTAATCGAAGAGCAGTTGGGAGGAGTGGACGTGTTGGTAAATAATGCCGGGGTCGGGCTCGGGGTTGCGAATTTGATCGATGCCGGTAACACGGAGACTCTACGGACAGTGATTGACACCAATGTGCTGGGTTTGGTACTTTGCAGTCGAGAAGCGGTCCAGTCGATGAAAAGACGCTCGGTCGATGGTCATATTATTCACATCAACAGTGTGGCTGGTCATCGTGTTCCTCCGATTCCTCGCTTCAACATATATGCGGCGAGTAAGTTTGCAGTGACAGCCATAACGGAGACAATGCGCCAAGAGCTCAGGAACGAAGGCTCAAAGACCAAGGTCACGGTTAGTTTGGTTGTCTATTACTTTTTTGTTCAATTATAATTATCACTCGTTTCGTTTTTTGCAGAGTATTAGCCCAGGAGCAGTGAAGACAGACTTGTTGTCGCAGGATCTAATAGACTCAGGTGTACCAACATTGGAACCAGAAGACATTGCGGATGGGATCGTGTACGTTTTAGGAACGCCGCCACGAGTACAAGTACACGAATTGACTATCAAACCGGTTGGAGAAGCATTTTGATTGTAACGTGTGTCAATTTTAAATATTATACACTTGAAAGATGGCACTTGTTCTAAGTCGAACGAAATACTATCATCGATTCCGATGAAGCTTTTCACGTCTCACCGGCATGGAAGACGAAACATTTTCCACAGTCAATAAGATTATTTTGTATCAAGAACAATTTTTAAAAAGGACGTAAAAGTTTCGAAAAAAAATTCTTCCATTATTGTATTTTACACAGCAAAACTAGCTGAGAACGAGTTATAAGAAATGAATACTTCTGTACGGAAAAAATATACTCTGAAAAAAACATTGTAATTTTTCACAATAACGAAAATTTATTTTAAAAATATAAATTGCATTAAACCCATTTTTTTAAATTTTTTATACTTTGTCAACGAAAACCTTTTGAGAAAAGAAACATTTTCATATGATTGCATGATGGAGAACTTATCGGTAAAAAAGTTTTTCTAACGATAACTTTATTCGGGTTTTAAAATTTCATACTAATTGACACACAAAACTAATTTCACTACAGAATATGATTCTAAGAATTATTTTAAATGAAAACATATTTAACAAAAATCCTCAAAAATGCGATGGTTGTCGAGATATTTGAAAATTTACTCCAACAAAAACAATTATTTCGAGTAATTATCCCCTTTTAAAAAGTTATTCTCGTTATCCCAGCAGAAATGTCAATAATCTAATATTTATCATTTTAAAGATGCAAATAAACTTTTTCAGTGTATTTGGATCATGGAGAAGCTTTCAATAAAAAAGTTTTCTTAACAACAACTTTTGACATATTTATAAAAACTCATACTATTTGCAGTCAAAAATATAATTTTCTTTCTTAATATGATTCTAAACGCCGGTGACTTCCGTTTGCCACCGAATAGCGAAAATTGTCATAAAGCCGGGGGTCATTTAAAAGGGAGTAGACTTCAAAAATAGATAATTAAGCCATTGTGAAATCCAAAATGGCGACTCCGTTTATCCGAAAAGAGAGTACCATCATCAATAGGATATCGATAACTACGCCATTTTGAAATCTAAGATGGCGACTTCTAGTTACCAGAAAATAGAGAGAACCGTAAATATAGATGTCATTTGAAAGGGGGTGGTTAGTAAACATTGGAAATTGATGATTACCGCCAATCCAAGATGGCGAGGTGAGTAGCCACAAAACAGTGAAAATCATCATCAATAAGGCTATCATTTGAAAAGGAGTGGTCAGCAAACATAAGAAATCGATAATTACGCCATTTTGAAATACAAGATCGCGACTTTCGGCTAAAAAGTAATGAGAACCTTAATCAATATGGGTGTCATTTTTTGTCAAAAAATGTTGGAAAGTAGAAACTTCTACGCCCTTTTGAAAAATTGCTCTTGAATTAAAATATCGCATTTACCAGAGAAAATCATGGAGAGTCATAAACTGAACACAACTGCAAAGGCCTGTCTCACATAGAATTCCTCTATATCTAAATCAAAGTATTTACAGTCAGCATTGCTTTTAGTTTATTTAGTAATTTTTTTTATTTTGGTTACAAAGCTTTCATCCTCAGGGTCATTCGCCTCTTCGGGTTAGAGAAATCTCTTTTTTGGAAAAATTTCTAACCCTATGGTGCGGGGTTCGGAATCGAACCCAGGTGAGCTGTGTAAAAGGCAATCGATTTACTAACTACTCTATGCCCGTCCCGTATACTATTTAGTACTATATCCTATTCTAAAATGCATTGTGTAGTCTGTAGTCTGCATATTCTACACACATAAAGCAATCGTTGGAACTCTGATTAACTATAACAATTCATACATTCAAAAACACAATATTATAAGCAAATCACTTTAAAAAAATCATTTTCTTGAGTTTGTGAGTATTATCACGATCTGAATTTTTTTAAGTTTTAAGTTCAAGTATTCTTCAATTCATTTAGAATTTGAAGAAATTTTTCTTACCGTTAATGTTGAGTCATAAGATTTCGTGGTTGAGGTAGTGAATATAGATGTAGATCTCCTCCTCTTTGTACCATTTCCTGTAGCTTCTAAGCCTTTTCTACCTACTACCAGAATATTTTACTGCACTAAACTCCTTTTGGCCTTAACTATCTATACATGAACATTTTCAAAATATATTACATTCCTCGTGGTCCTAAATACCGACGAGCGAGCATATGACGATGTTAACACCGCCCCCTTGACACTATGGACGGTAGTTAGGCATAAAACAAATTTCTACTAAAATTCTGTGGTGATCTTCGGCAGTTTCCAACTTTTCTCCGAGATGGCCCAACCATACACATATTTATTAGTGCGGAATGTTTACGAGTAGATATCTTTCGATGATACTGTTTTCAATCGTGAAAGATTCCTTCAATCTTACTACACCTTCTTTCTTATAAATCTAAAGATCTCTGCTTCACAAATATCTATTCAAAGTTTCTAAGGTTAATGATTCACTTGGGGTTTTCTGATAATCAGGACTGTCGTAAGACCTCTGCGGAAACGTGTTAAACTAAGAAACTACAGATATTGAGCTACAATCGATGAAAGTGACAACGACGATTTATTTCAGTATACCGAGTTTAATCCAAAGGTTATAAAATGAGACAAAATATATTGGCAATCGCAACGAAAGCAAAACATTTAAAGGCTCATAATTACGTTGTTTCAGAATATATTCAGAGTGATTTTGCCAAGCATAAGGAATGACGGAGTAGGGCGAACGCATATTCACCACTCAAACTTCATTGTCCACGCCAATAAGGACTTCTTCGTACTTCATGATATGGTTAAGGTTGTGTTCTTGAGTTCTCAAGATATGAGATTTTCTTGTGCCTAGGATACAAATAGTCACATAAAGATAGGAAATCCCACAGAAAATGGGACGAATGTGCGATCCTGGGCAGTATAAAAAATTGAAAACGGATTTTCAGAAAATCGTTCTAATGCGACGAGGAAAACCCGAAATTTGCAAACAGCGTCGTCAATATAGAACACCTAAGTGACGCAATCAAATACTGGAAGGTTATATATAGGTCCCGGTTGCCCTATTATTCGTTGCTCGCATACCAAACGAGCAACATGTTTATATATTATAATGTCCGGACGGTACAATAAGCGGCAAGACGATATGTATTTTCGGCAGTAGGTATTGGCATTTTCTCGCACACAGATAAACCGATGGCAAATTTTTCGGGTGCCAGCACCAGATACCATAAGTCCCACGTGTTCGTTTTGTATAATTCGTTGCTTAATTATAGAACGGGTCACATGTAGACTGAAGCATGCGGACGGTACAGGAAGAGATTATAACCGTGTTGGCATAAACACGTGCAAATTTAAACCGAGTACATAGTTTTCGGATGCTAGTACCCAATGCACCCACTTCCTGGTTGTGAGATTACAAACTTTGCTTACACGAACAAGTATGCGAAATGCGATGAGTTCGAGTCGTGTACACACAATGGTATGCAGATAGATTGAGTTAAACATTGCAGGGTGCGCCGTGCGTGTGCTGCTTGGGAGTGTGCGTCGGGATCAATTAATTTTGTTTTGTGTTTGCGTTGGGTTGGCAAGAATTTTTATGTCAAACTACTTTCTGCAGTTTGTGGGTACCTATAGAAATAAGCCTATGTAGCTACTTATGTTTTATTGACACACGCTTCATATTTTTAATGTGACAAAAAGCTTCTGTAGGTGTTTGTAAAGCATGGGCAGATCTATTGGGTTTGCGCCTACTGAAAATCGGAAGTTATTTGGAGATTTTAATCAACGGGAGAATGAAACGGTGCAGTATGAAGAAGGAGCTTTAGATTTTAAGCAGTGTAGGCATAAACATGCACTAATTTGAACCAGGGTTTTAATTTGTTGGGTACCAGAGGCCAGTACAACTTGCGCTCGGTTCGCAGTGTTGCGCAAAGTTTCGTGCTTTGCATGCACGTGTGAAAATGTGATGGGTTGCGCGCATGAGTGTGTGAAAATGTGATGGGTTTGAGTCGTGCACGATGATTTAGATGAGTTTGGTTGGTTTTTGTTTGGATTGAGTTCAACTTTTAAGTTTGTGTGGATACGTGCATGAGCTACTTGGTAGCCCAGTCTGCTTCCTCATTTCGTACAGATCAGAAGCCAAAAAACGCCCGCTTCCGAACAGCATACAAACAAAAATACTACCCGCGCCGCACTTACGTGTACGTGTAGAATACAGACACAGGAAAGTTTCGTTGCACCTAACTGTGAGTAAAATGAGTGTACCGCAAAATAAATTTCGCCCATTACAGTTGGTCAAGGTGAAAATGGAACTTGATCTTACATAGGTTTCACACGTCCAGCTTCACCACACGAGGCGAATAGTTCTTATAACGTTCAACTCCTTAGCCGAGGCAAAAAGATTCGTAGCAAAGCACAATATGCAACATGACGTTGAATATGAAAACGTCAAAACCAAGATCCCCGTGTATATGGACCTCGATCTAACTGAAATACGCCTCCATGATTTGGTACCTCGTACTAGTACGGATTGTATTAAAAGATTCATGTCGAAGTACGGAAAAGTGGAATCCGTCACAAACGATACTTGGAGAAACTTTTTCCCTGGCATACTTAACGGTATTCGGGTGGTGCGAATGCGACTGTATCAACCTATACCGTCTTACTATGCTATATTTTTTATTTTACCATCTTACTTGACTCTCGAGGGCAAATCATCCCAAGGTGTTAACTACATACAAAGAACCTTATGCACATACCCTGAGCAGCTGCTTACATGCCAGTTCTGTAATCAGACGGCACACTAGGGTAAGCCATGCGCAAAAACAACTAAAGCAAACTTATCTACAACCACCACTACCAAACAGCCTTCAACATCTTTTGATACACAACAGACAGCCGGCCTAAAAATGAATTCCGAACAAACAATATTCCACGGCATCTCAAAGCCAACAGTTAACGTGCGCAGGGAAGACATAAACCAGAAAGAAGACGGCTATATCAAAGTCACTCGAAAACCAAGTACTAAAAATCTAACAGCGACAACCAGAGCCAATCTAGCGATGATGATATGGACACAAATACGAGCGAGGGGGAAGGCAGACAGAATTATCAGCAAGCGGCAGAGGGTATACCCGTCTATCGCTCACCACCAAGAAAGAAAATAAACACAAGAAGCGGAAAGCAATGCGCCCAGGATAGTCGACAGAAATGATATTCGGTGGTTTATACTTTTTTTATCTATTTTGAATTAATTTTGAATTTAAAAAATATGTGTATTTCTGAAATGTATATTATTTTCAAAACGGTGAATGACCCTTGAAGTTAAAGCCTTAAAAAATAATAATAATATTAATACTTGGTAGCGAGCTTGCGTTTTTATCAGTTGGAGTTGTGAACCAGCCGAATTTAATGAATGTTAATTTTAAATTTGTGTGCGCGTTGTGTTAACGAGATGAATGGGGCCGGGTGGATTTCTCATGTCATAAAATATTACGGTGGTTTGTAGATACCTATTTATTGACACACGATCGATATTTCGGATTTACGTTATTCGTCTTTTTGTCACTACGCGGTAAGCGAGATACATACCTTCTAAAGGGCGTTATGAAGTGTGCGTGTACGGGTAATCTTGTCATACAGGTCGGACTCGATTATCCAAGGATTTCAAAAAATCTCACCTCGGATAATCGAATCAAACTTTGTTTGTGTTATTTTATGAATTTAAGCTTTATTTGCGAAGAAATTGTAAATAAAATGGTTAAACTCCGTGAAGTTCGATTCCAAGTTTTGGATTTTTTGGCACCTTGCGCGGAATAACCCATACATAAGTTATTATTGAGGTTGACCAAAATTTGTGAGGAGGTTAACCCTAGACCCCCCGAAAAAAGTTTTGTTGACTGCAATTATCGAATCAGCACTATAATCAGAAATTCTAGTTTAAATTTGAACTTTTTTCGAAACATCCGGATAACCGAATCCCCGAATAATCGAATCCGACCTGCAGTAAAAACTTATCAGAGGTTCAAGACTTTGGTGAATAAGAATATTGACTTATGGTGGAATAGTTTCAGATTTGTTTTCAAAATATTGCGTTCAAGTTGATATTTTTGTTAATGTTTACGAGATGCGATATGTTATGATGATCGAGCTCCAATACTTAGTGATTCGCCAGAAGTTCCGTTATACTAAACGAAATCACCATATTGTTAACCCTCGTAAGACAGATGTTCAGTCTAAAGTAAATTCTTTATTTGTGGATTCCAACATCTGATAAGTTTTCACGTCCGCCAGCATTCTGGTAGCATGCTTTTTTACTTCAAACATTCCTCTAGGTTTGCCATGAATAGTTCACAAAGAAATGGAGAGAGTGGGTTACCCACTGGGGCACCCTTAGTGTGTTCATAGAAGACAGCCCGGAATGTGAAATAATTTTCTTCCATACAAAGGCGTGAAAGTTTCAAATAAGCTCTTATTTTGCTTTTCCACATATTATTAAAATAATAAATAAGGATTATTTTGAAATTTATTTACTTATAATAATCCATCTGGCAAGATTTTGGGTTCGGTCACCTACTGCTGAAATAATTTGCCTTATTTCGTTGCCAGGCTTACACATTTTTAAATTTTTAGATATTCTATTCTTAGTAAGGAGGAGTTTTAAACTTTAAGTCGACTTACATTATCCCCCAGGATTGGTTTGCACTCTTTGAGAAATACATCCACTCGTTTTATCACTTCAGGGAAACGTTAATTCTCTGTACTTTCTATGGGCCAGATGTAATTTTCTGTCTCATGTGGGTGTCAGCGTAATATCATTCTTTATCTATGATTACTACTTTGTTTCCCTTGTCAACCTTAATATAGAACCAGCTTTTTTCTCCCTATTCTTCAATTATTTTTAATTCTTCTGTATGTTGCAGTATCTGTTGTTTGATGGTGAAGTACAATTGCATTTCATTATATATTTATAGTGGAATTTAACGGAGATATCTCGTCGCTGTTGTGCTATCTCATCACAAGCGCCATTTAGCACATTTCGAGAAAAACGATTTTTAAAGTTTGAGATTGAATATCTTGAAACTAATAAATGATATAAACAATTCAAAGAAGACGATTCATGCTTCTATCTATTCTATATTATTCTCTCAAATATTACGAAGATCGGTTGACTATGTTGTGAGTATTTACTAAAACTGTAAACAAAAGTCGCACTCACACGTGTCATAAGTGTATATCGATGACAAAATTTGTATAGCGTGTCATAATCGCGCATTAAAAATTTTCCATAGAAAAAAAGCATCAATTATTAACTTTTATTCATATCTTTGACTTAATGTGATCTATAAACAATCGATGAGATGCATTTTGAAGTAAATTAGTCAGGAAATCTAGAAAAAAATATTTATTTTTGGTTACAGTGTTGCCAAATATGCTATATATCCAGTTTAAAACTTAAACTACATTTCGTGTATTTTTGTTTTCAAAATGATTATGCCATTGTGTTCCTCCAATAGTCGTACACATAAAAACATGTTTTGCATCAAGATAATTTGAACCAATCCCCAGACACAGTCATTTGAAACAAAAAAATTAAAAATTTCTCAATTCGTTTTTCGCTATATCTCAGTAACCAGGAAGAATTTAAAAATTCTGAAAACTCCACTTTGTAGATTTTTTAGATAAGTGATGTGGCCTATCTAACTCAGTTTACCCGAAAATGGCGTTTGTCATAAGATAGCACAACAGAATTAATTGTGACATTCATATTCCTATATTATTAATGTTTCTTTAACATTTATGATCTCACAAATCGGAAATGAAAGCTTTTAAAGTAAGGTTCCATTTTTGGCACGATTCCAGTTTTGGCAGCTGAAAAAAATGTTGTTGCCAAAAAAAAATCCTACTGTAACTACACTTGGAGGCACATGCATTGGTCTCATGTTTGTCAGAAACATCAATGTAGAAGACCGAAGATATTTTTCGTGTTTTTGAAATATCAGGGAAAAGCTTTCCTCAATTGATTCAGCAGATTAATTTATATTTTAAATGTAATGAAATCATAAACAATTTCATTCACTAAAGTAGTACCAATCATGTTAGCATCGGACTAATGTCCGAAACTTCAATTGGAAAGTAAAGAGAAGTCAGAAGCATATAACAAGAATCGAATCCAACGCGTGCTCCACTGAAGCAAACATTATCACTCCTTTTCAAGACTAATATTATTATGTCGAAGAATTAATTCGAAAAGTTAATTTTGTTTTCGAAAATCCCATTGAGTATACACATATTCGTATATGGGTATTCTACTTCTCGGTGGTTATGTCTCTGACATTACCCACCCATATTTTTTATTAAGAAAAAGAGAAAAAATTACTTATGCAGGTTAGTAAACTGTATTATCTAAAATATCTTTAATTGTAGTATCATCAGTATGTAGTCGTATGTAACAGTTACAGAAAGTAGACACGGTTTTGTGTCCGTTTTCCATTAATTCGGCTTCTGCATTTTCCATCTTTTTCACAGTTTAAAAATAAAGAAATAAATTGTAAGAAATAAATGAAAAATCCGGTACCCCGTAACTTTCGCAAATATCCAAATATATCTTATAGAAAAGTACCCTGCTCTAACTTCTGGCTCAATTGATACTATAGCGGTGCTGTTGATTACACCACTTATCCATATTTTCCAATTAAATTCATTAAAACATATCCAACAGCCAGAACCGAGTACATATCGGAATAATGAAATTAGTTAGACAGTAAGCAGTCCAATCATCATCAATTATTACCGAACGCTTTTTACCCCAACTTGGTAGGTACAAAACTTGTATGTAGGGTGATGAGCCTATTTTGGCACCATTAGGGAGAGGGTTGCACTATTTTTTGAACAACTTTAAAAGAAGCCATATTATATATAACCTTTCTCAGAATAAAGTATCAGTGTACTGTTACTTAAACATCTATATAATGCTTACTTAGCAGAATTGCCTCAATTTTCAGCATAAATGCAAATAAATGTTCCATTCTGAGCATCTATTCCCACCTCAACGATCCAATTATCGCCTCATGGGTGTGCCAATTTCCACCTCACCGAAAAACAATCTAGTTGAAACGCAATGCCTCATATTCCATTTGCGTCGATTCTAACTAGGTATCCAGATCGTGGACGCCAACATGTGATTTGTAAAACGAATCATTCTGCTTTTTTCAGCCGATCAAAACAAACGTAAACATCACGCACATCAATGAAACTCATCAGCTGTTAGTAGAAGAGCGCCCAGAATTGCACACGCAGAAAAAAACCATTCGAAGGTTAGCAACTGGAATGACAAGTTTCACATCACACATTGCTTTCTCGCAATCCGAATTGTATGTGCAGAGGAAAATAAAATATCTGCAATCAACAATTAGTTGAATAACTTGAAGTAATTGATTACTTATACCTGAAATTGCATTACATTATATTTACAAGTTCATGTTTTGGTTTGGCCGCACTGATAATTCTTTTCTGCATGATGGATACAAAAAGTTAGTTTTGATTGTGGTAGTGTATCAGCAAAACATGCCAATAATAGGAACCCCCGTATTTAGTTTTATCCTATTATAACACTAGGCCTATTCTAGTGTTTGACGAGTGATTTTAAAGTGAAATTATCATAAAAAGGTTCTCCAACTAAAATAAAGGTATGTATCAGTGCAATGTTTAATATATTTGTGCTGGAATAACGAGATATGAGGCGGTAAATGCTGGCTCATAAGTGTTTATTTTGCTAAGCGCCGTTGCATCCAGTTTCGGTTCACTACGTGAGTGAGGCGGATTAGTAGATATTTCAATAAGGTGATTTTGTTTTAATTAAAAGTTGGATTTAGAGGATAGTTCTAAATACATATGTGCACAACAAATAAAGAATATAACTTGAGCTTATTTTTTCTCACCTGTTTTAGCCAAATCGATAGTGTCATTATCTCATATGCTTGGTTCGAAACCAAGGGGTACGAAATAGGGTCACAATAGGCTCTACTGCCATAATAGGCACATCACCCTATGATCCAAATTTTGAAACAGAACCTCCATGTTGATCATCTTCGTCATGCTGAGCTAGCTCAAGACTGCCCCATATGACGCCATGTGGAAAGGTGAAAATATTCAATTTTTCATCTAACCCAACTAGCGAGTGCGAACAGAGAACGTTAATTGGATTTCAATAAGCAAATTAAATTGCCTGCAATTTTGTTTTTGGCTTCCGTCCGAAATATAGATTCAAATTACTGTTCAAGCTAGCTTAGCTGGAACTAGGGGATTGTTGATCGCCCATCAATGATACCATTGGGATTAACGCGTCGACTTAGTGATTGTGTTCTTGTGCACAAAATGATTTAAAAAAATCTTTTTAGGAAGAAATATAGTAAAGGTTGCTTAGGATGTTTCGTCGATCCTTTTTTTATTTTTCATATAGACATATCACATTTAATTGAGTATATTCGTTCATCAAGAGTCGAAAAACATTTCTAGAGAAAATTTTCAATAGGACGTAAGTAACATCGAGAGCCTCTCTTTGTTTACTTTCTCTTTCGTTTATTACGACGTCATTACAACACTTTGTACTAATTTTCCAGTACATATCGACGGTTTTACTACAATATTATGCAAAGAGTAGAGTAGTAAATGTTGAATGGCCGAGTAATGAACAGAAGAGAAAGACCTCAAAGAGAATCTCTCGTTGTTACTTACGTCCTATTGAAAATTTTCTCTAGATTTATTCATAAACTGCAGACAAAAAATTGCATTTTTTCTAACAAACCACAATTACAATCTAACTCCAGCCGGACGAAACTGAGCAATCTTTATAGCATCCGCTCTGCACAGAGGTTGATGGGATAAAATGCACCCTTCCTTTTCTCAAAACTGGCAGAATACGCCTGGAAAAACTAATTCCTGCTGGGAGATACTATGGCAAAAAACGAAAATAAAATTTTTACAAACGTTCAGCTGAAATTATATAAAATATGTCCTGTAATTTTTGTGTCTCCTGTAATTAGGTTTTCTTACATTCCCTATGCATACTATTTCAACTGTTGGTCGCAACTCGGGTAATATATGGATAATCTACTGTATAATTCGCTGTGGAATTTTTTTTTTTGCTTCATAGAGAACATAATTCGCAGAAATACGAACAATTATTAAATGCATAAGCTCAAGTGGTTTAAGGCTCAAGTTACCTCAAGGCTTGGTAGTATGCGTAAGAAAAATTGTGTTCAGCTTTGCCACCAGATTATCCATTTAAACCTTTTCAAAACTCTAAAAGAAGAATATCAGTCGATTTATTAGATCATCACGATTCAATTCATGCAAAATACCTGCTGGAAAAACCATCGGCTTAGCTGGATGGTGCTTTTGAAAAAGTGGCTGTGATTTTTTATCACACTACCACACCGAGCTGGGGTACGCAACACAACTGCGCAATGAAAAAACCATAGCCACTTTTTCAAAAGCACCATTTAGCTAAGCCGATGGTTTTTCCAGCAGGTATTTTGCATGAATTGAATCGTGATGATCTAATAAATCGACTGATATTCTTCTTTTAGAGTTTTAAAAAGGTTTAAATGGATAATCCGGTGGCAAAGCTGAACACAAATTTTCCTACGCACACTACCAAGCGTTCAATTCTAACACATGCTTAAAAAAGGTAACTTGAACCTTAAGGGCACACATTTGTGAGATATCGAAAGAAGGCAAAAGTTATGCCCTGTTGGCTTGGTGCATTTCACCTCCGCACCGCAACTATATATTACAAAGATAGATTTAAATGATTTTGAAAAATTTCTTTCTGTTTTGAATATTTTGCAGTTTGTATCAGCGAGAAATGTTGTTTTAATGATATCATTAATGTAACTCTTACTACTAACGTTCTACTGCGCATATTTTCTTTACCGGGCACATTTTACCACATCTTCCCCGAAAAAGTTTATTTTTCTGTTTCTGAAATCTTATTTTCCCTCCTGCACTTGGATCAAACCCCTTCCAGTTACCTCACCTACAGACCACATATCAAACCTATTACTTTGTGGGGAAGCTCTCTCAACAATGCGTTACTCATCGTCGGAGGCGGAAAAGGGGGAGGAGGCGCCGAAAAGAGTTATATAATCATCATTATTCACAACATGTTTTTGCCTTGCCGTGCTGCGTCTGCCACGTCCCGGTACGATGTTGGTATAGAGAGAGAGCGTGGATAATTATGAAATCGCCAGCAGGAGCCCAATTATAGTTAGAACAGCCAGCGGCAAGAGCAACGAGAAATTCGGTAACCTTGAAATACCGAAAAAGAAATAAAGTTAGGGAATTCGGAGAATTGAAGCAAATAATGCGCAAAAGAATGAAGAATAAGACGGTAGGAGAGCAAATAATAATAAAAAAATGTAAGTCAATCGAACATGAGCAGCGCTCCAGCTGAACATATGCTGGATGGATCGAGTTTTTTTTATTGTTAGAAAACCAGCTGGAGGCTTGAATTTTTGCGACGTATTTTTGAGTGAATTATGTTAATAAAATGTGTTCTTCGAGACGTATGCCGCAAATACATACAGCCAACAGTGAAGCCCCTTTGATACATTTCGTGCAGCTAACGAACATATAATTACAAATAACTAAGTAAAGAATGTCACGGAATGTTTGGAGTCATAGTATTCAAATGATAGAAAGTAATTGGAATCTAGAGAAATGTGCCGAATTCTGTTTTTTACCCATAAAATTATTTTTGAGTATTTGTATACTAAGTTCTATGTACCGTTCGAAAAGAGTAGGATATCTAACTTCCTTCCGAAGAAAGTAACATTGATTCAGCTTGAAACAAGAAAGTTGTGGTCAAATTTCTAAAAAGATGTTTTTGACACATAATTTTTTTGTCATCGGTTGTGGGTCATCACTAAAAGCTGTAAAAGCAAAAGAAGAAACCTTAATCATTTTTGAGCTTCTCGCACATTCAATTATCGTACTGGATGAACCACTCAGCATTTCAATCATTCACCACAAAAAGTAGCCCAATACTGCTAATGATAACACTTTGCCAATGACATCATGAGAGGCGAATGACCTTAAGGTTGAAACCTCTATAAATGAAACACAAAAAATCATATTTTTCTTCCACTTAATCTTTTTTGTGGGATAAACTACAACTCTAATACTTATTTTATGCAATTTTAATTTGCTGTATTTCGATGATTTTATGGATGAAAAATCAAACACTGAAATTTGAAAAACTACTTTCCGGCTGACTTTTTGGGACTGTGTAAGCACAGAAACTTCGGATAGGGACCATTCATAAATTGCGTAACGCTTTTAGGGGGGGGGGGGACGGGGTTCGACAAGTTGTGACATAGGGGGGAGGGGAAGTAAGCTCAAGTAAAACGTGCATGTCTAAAATTGCACGTGGCCCATAATCTGGGACAGTGCACTACAGATAGGAAAACTAGAACCTTACCTTTTGTTTTCTGGTGGAAAAATATTCCCAACTTGATCATCTATAACCAATTGAATGTCGTTGGAATCAAGAATAAGAAATTGTAACTCAATATTGTTCGGAAAAAAGAACATAATGACAAAAATGGTCTTATAATATTGCAACTTTTCAAGTAGGACAATGATTTTACCATATGCATACTATCACCCTACCTAATTGATGCCATAGGTTCCCAGTCAAACCTATCCGACATTTGAGTCGGAATCGTTACTAGTTTGCGCCTGAATTCCGACTCATATGACATAACTAAGCTGACCAACTCAGACGAAAAAATCCGTACACCTCGCGGACTGTGTGCCTGACCGTGGTGAATGATCGCGCTTCGTTGCGGAATGGTGTACGGGTTTTTTCTTCTGAGTTGATCAGCTTAGACATAACCGATCTCAAGTCAGAATCGGTTGTGTAATTTGAACCGGAATTCTGTTATGATCCAACCAGAATCCCGGCTCATTTCCCAGCAGGTTTAACTATGTAAGAGATTAAACGTCTAGAGCGATAATTGGAGCAGTCAATTCGAGTTTTCATTGCGCTTAAGCATGAGTGAAAGGTGTACGGAATCAAATTACATCACAAGAAAAGGTTAGTCAAAATTCATCTATTCAACTAGTCGTTTTCAAACTTTCAGAGAATAAAATCAAACAATATCAAACTTTTTTCATGCACGATAAGTCAGCCGTTTGGGGACACTATAATGTAAATTACAATTATTTTGACAGGAAAATTCTGCATAATTTAGTGCAAAAAACGCCAAAACGAAGTGAAGAGGACATAAAGAATGCTCAAAATGGCGCCAGTATTTGATCAACCTCTAAACAATTCCTGGTTCCGTTCGAAACATTACGTTTGAAGGGTAAGTGCTCGTCATCAATGAAAGCGCGTCAGATATTTCGCGCGAGTTAACAATCTAATAATTTAAAGTATTGTTGAAGTAGATAATCGAAAAACAGAAGGAAAAGGAAGCCAAAAAAATGGTCCGCAGCGCAAACGTGATCGTTTCACAGCTAAGCAACCAAGTGAGCCGGAATGCACAACTTGAATTCCACACTCTGGCGACGACGAGGGCACCGAAGAAGTCATTCGCAAGTACAAAACCAGACACAGCAGCTGAAACATGGTTTTCTGTGGTTTCATGAAAAAATTAATAGAATTTAAATGGAAATATTTTAGTTTCATGAAAAATACGGAAAATTGGGGATTTGAGACATTTTGTCCCCAAAATCACCCATTTTCAATAACTTTACTGTTCTATACTGCAAATCATACGTATATTTTGCAGTTTTTCTAATGTGAAAAAAATCTCAGAAATCGAGCGGAACCTTTGAGAAATTTGTCCGAATACGAGAAGTTGGGGTTATCGGGTCTTTTGTCATTCATATTAAATTGCATGATTTTTTTCGTGCATATCTCTATTTTTCTTTAATCAAATTTCATAAAATGTACCTTGTTTCCCAATTAAATTTCTTAGAAACAAAACAAAAATTTCTTACCGGGACATTCATTTTTCGACATTTTGTCTCGATTCCATATTTTTATCATTAAACTGCACATATCAACTCCATTTAACAATAAATTATTATTTAATTTACTAATTCTATTTAAAATACATTTGTGAATCACATGGAAAAATTATTATTTATGAAAAAATAATGCATGAAGCGTGAAATTTTTTTCCACTTTTAACAAGGTACATTTTATGAAAATTGATTGAAGAATAGTGGAGAGCAAATGATTCAGTTTAATATGAATGACAAATGGCTCCCAGCCCCAACTTCTTGTATTTGTACAAAGGTTGTAATGATTCCGTTCGATTTCTGAGATTTTTTCACATCAGATAAACTGCAACATTTGCATGATTCGCAGCAAAGAGTACGAAAATTATTACAAATGGGAGATTTTGGGAGCAAAATTACCCAGAATCTTCATTGATATATTTAGGTTATTTCCTAAAAAAGGCATGAATTGTAATTTTCCGAGTGCTACCTAAAAAGTTACAACATTTAATATACTTTTCCACAAGATTTTCTCATAGTACCAATGCCAAAAACTTCAAGCAAAATGGGTGGGTCGAAAATTGTCCAAATGATGTGAAATTTGGCATCTTTGACATTTGTCACAAAATGAAGGGGCTTTGAGAATTAAAAATGAGTAATTTTTTGCAACGCCCTGATGATGACCCAAATCCGGTGCGTTCGGGAGATTTGGCACAGAATAGACCTCCATAGCCTTGTACCACTCCAGAACATCCTTCGAGTAATTGCACTAAGCTAGGTCCAGTCAAAAAAGCGAAGGGTCGCCCTGAGAACTCAGTAGTAGAAGTAGACGCTTTGGGTGCATTCTTTCAAGTAGACCTGCCCATTGATCGATACGGTTGTCATGAACGGAGTGCATCGCTTTCTACACGAGCAAACTGCCTGCCAAATCATGTATTATTGACGAACCTTAACCTTGGGTTTGGGGGTTATTAATTGGATTGAAAAAAAAAATTGATGCTGACGAATTTAATTTAATATTCCACAAAATATTTTTGGAAAAATATTCTCTGATCACTACATTGAGAACTGTGTTTAAAGCGTCATGAGAACTTTTGGAAAATTATGGGAAGGGGATCTTGTAACTTATCTCTTAGCCAAAATCCCATAGTTGTCAAATTACTTCAATGTAAAATAAAATAACTGTCTGAATTATTATGAGCTCATTTTTGGAAAGATGCTTCAAAATATGGATTAGAGACAATTTTTCGAATGGGAATCTAAATTTGGATAGGTTGATTGCATATAAAACATAAGCTTGTTTACCGAAAACTTACATACATTTCAACATTTGCTGAAAATGTATATTTTTAGATTGTGTAGAGTTTAGACAACAATTCAATATGGTTAACAACAAGAATAACATTTCAGAAACTAGTTGAAAGCTGATGTAATTTTGTCTCTAGCAGGTCAGGATCGGTTTTATGAGCATTGGAGTTTTGTTGTATTATCAACTATATGAATAGCCTCTTAGCAGGATGCAATGAATGGCGTACTAAAATTTTGTGTGCTACGTACTAGTACTGCAAGTTGTGAGGTTGACTAATAAAGAAAAGTAAAATTAATGCTCGATAAATTTTTAACGGTCACGATCACATCCATTCGAAACTGCCAAATTTCGATGTTAAGTAACATTGAAGAATTTCAAAACGTAAAACTGTTCATCTGCTGATAGAATAATTTTGACGGTTAATCCTCCTAGAAGTAATTATAGACAAAAATTACTCTTCAACCAAATTTGGGTCGAGACTTAATGTCTCCAGCAAAGTTTTCGAAAGTGCTATTTCAAACAACTTTGTCAAAGACATAAATATCCCACATATTCAGAGTATCGAAATATAGTAGAAAAAAACCTTTACAACAAGCTATTCTGAAATTACTGTATTTGATAAATCTCTTCTGCGGTAATTAAATAATAAATTCACATTGCGTTCAAGGCGCCTTTGAAGCTTACAAAAAAAATAAGGGAACTGGATATAAAACAAATAATTCCCAGATATTAAAAGGACTCAAAAACACAAAGAGTGATTCCATTTTCAGGAGCTAGCATCAATTCGGCGCAAGCTTAGTTCGCCCACCAAGTTAGTGTCGGATTCTGATGAGATGAAGTCGAAACGCAAGTTTCAGCTCCATCCATCCATAATTTAGTTATAGGTTTTGTGTTCTCAACTCGCAATGATTGTTTCAAACAATTTTATACGTAGCGCAGAAAAAATAGTTTTCACCTAAATTTTTCTTCACTAAGAAGAAATATAGCAGGCCCAGTCCATTTAAATCCCTATATGTTGAATTCATGTAGCCTTCATATTTTCAACAAAATTGTTTGAAATGACATTATCAAAAACTTTGCTGAAGGCACCATGTCTCTTAATATTTTTGAAAAATTAATTCACCATAATTTGATAACTTCCCGAAGTTGTCAAACCTTCAATGTCAAGGATTATTATATTAGGTGATCTTGAACGTTGAAATTTTTTTAGATCATTTATCCCACTTTAAAAGATCGCAATTTTTGACATCATTGACATATTATACAAGAAAATAATCTATAGAGGTTTGAAAACTGTTCCATGTTGATCCTTCTTGTTTGTAGACTGGAATGACATCTGTTTAACTACTTATGTTTTTGAGTTTTCAATAATTTATCAAACTCATATTAAATTTTAGCATTTTTTCAAAAAATTTGCGATTTTCATCAAAACCCCCTCCAAACCAAATTTCTGGCTACGCCACTGTTTATATTGTATTGATATTGAACGTATTATTTCCATATTTCGATTTAAATATAATTTCTAAATTCCGCTCAATAGAATAGAATTTCTAAATTCCGCTCAATAGAAAGCAGATGATTAAGGTTCGTCAATAATACATGATTTGGCAGGCAGTTTGCTCGTGTAGAAAGCGATGCACTCCGTTCATGACAACCGTATCGATCAATGGGCAGGTCTACTTGAAAGAATGCAAATAATATTTTTAGTGTATCGATTTTGTTGGTTATTTTTGCTATACCAATTTTGGTGCTAACGAGAAATCAAAACGGCAACGGTTATATAAATAAAATCATTTTTAAAGAACTTCAGAAATTCCTCGTAAAAGAATAGTAGAAGACAAAAAGTTTCAGCATCTACAAGATTTTTAAAAATGTGACTGAACTCCTAACTATCCGTGTAATATTTTTTATACCAACTTTAATTTTAGTAATGTTCAACCAGCATTTTGAATTTTCTAAATTTTTCTGATCTCGCAATGGTGCTGTTATGAAGCAGGAATGACATTTGATACGACTAAGAAAAAAAAATGTCTACAAAATTAGCCAACTGACTCGACTTACTTTGACCTTAAACTGCTTTAGTCTTTCGATATTATGCAATGTACCCCTTAAGCAATCAGATTATTGAAGCTGTTCTTAGATGCCACTCGTTACTATATGTAATGACTATTCTGAAGAATACCTTTACGTACATCACATTCCACTCATGTTCTGACAATAAAACAACAAACACGAAAACCATCAGGCAACAGTGCGCGCTGCTTCTTAAGCATAGTTGCTTCGCACTTCCACAGGCTTTCCCGTTTTCTGTTGTAAAGGATTACGGTGCAAAACGGATCACATAGAATAAAAGATTGAAGTTTAGAAGTTAGTTTGGAAACCGATCAGTTGACAGGTTTCCACATATTGCCTACGTTATCAGTAGGCTTTAATTTTAGCTCAAAGAGGTGAGGGATATCAAAGACCCGAAAAGATTACGATTTTCTAGCTTAGTTTCTAGTTCTTGGACGAAGATGGTACGCGTTATTTTCGTATAGCTCAGTGAAAATCCAGCTATAGTTTGATGGCGAAGAAGTCAATTAAAAATGAAAATGAACGAAAGTGTTCGGTTTTCCATTTCACTTGTTAAGGGTTAAAATTCCTTCGGGTACCAGGACCGATAGTTTTGAACGGCTCGATTTCAGATTGCTATCACAAGGATGCACCCACCGCCCATCTGAAAGCAATAAACCGAATCCCTTCAAATTGAACTTTCGAATCCTAAGAAACTGTCTCAATTCAGTCAGCTGTCAAGAAAAAAAAATCATCCATAAACATTCTCCATATGTTACATATGGCCTCAACTCCCCCAAAAACTTAATTCTTTATTTTACGACCCGTGCAACATTCAGGTGACCTTCGGGTAATGTTTCGGCGAAAAAAAGTCGGATGCTTCGCCTCAATTCTGTTTCGGTGTTTTTTTCGTACTTGTATCCCCGTACTCAAGCAGAACACGGAACGGATCGCGACCGCTTACGGGCTTCCTTCCTCTTTTATTGCCTTTTCTTCGCCGGACTATTAATTCTATCCACGGAACCATGGCATGTTCTTCGTGTTCTTCGCTTATTCCTGTTCGCCATCACACCTACCTACTTCTCGGAACTCCGGATACAACCGGTCAGCTGTTTACTGCTGAAATTAAGCAACAGAGCTCTAAGCGAATAATAATTAGAGGCTGCGCAAAAAAAATATACGGCTGGTTAGGAAATTGTAGGTTGTATTGCCGACATGAATGTTCCAATTTTGTATCTCTTCGCGTCCAATTGAGCGTGCAGAGCCAGTGGAGAACAAACACTGCACATGTTCCCGTCAGAGTGGAAACTTAGTGGGAAGTGGGAATTTACGGCAGGAATAATTGACGCGAAAATTGTCAGGAAATGAGAAATATTAAATATTTAAAAAAAATTCGATTTCATTAAATGCATTTTGCGATGAATTTTGAATAGATATTAGGATTCAAAACATTGAGCATTTAGAAATAAACTGGTTGTAATTGGTTTCCAAGTTAATAATTATAAAATATATGTGACGTATATATGGCTTACACAAATACAAGATCTGAAACGTCACCATATGACATTCCATTCTACTTACAAAATACTTCAGCATGAAACTTATAATATAACTCACAGTAGAACGCAGACTTACAATGTTGCCAATATAACTAGACACTAGACACACTCGCTTCCAACTTCGGCGAACGCTAAATTTTCTTTTGAAGAACACCTTACTAACAAATGGTCGGATATTGCAATCCTTGAAATCAACCGCAGATGTTTTTATTCTATTTATATTTGCGGTTGGCTCTTCTTTTCCGATGCAAGAATTAATTTTTTTATTATATATTTGCTATGCCAATTTTAGTGCTAATTTGGATTCTCGTCTAAGTAGTCCCAAGTTGGCGCTAGTTACTGATAAGAAAAATCGAAACTCCAAACCGATTTTTATAAATATTTTTTAAAAGCTGATGCCTATTTTTTCTTAGAATAAAGCACTAATAAAACAAATTATTACTGTTTATTGGCTGTGTAGATTAAATTTGAGCGAGTACTCTCGAATACCTGGACTCTCAGATTGCTGCATAAATGCGAAAATAAATGGTAAATTCTGTTGCTTTTGGGCCGACCAAGATTACAAAATTTGGAATATTGGTGGATCTTTATTTAACTTACATGAAATTTCTAACCTTTATACTACCGGTTTTCAATGGACTCGGACTATTCCTAACGGAAAAATCCAAAACCAAATTTCTGGACAGCACACCGACAAAGAAGGTGAAACCGGAATATCTTTTTAAAATTTGTATGATTCATTTATTTATTTCTCGAAATTTAAATAAAAATCTCTCTTACTGTAATTTGTAGTGCGTTACATAATTCGCCAACGAAAATTTTGAACAAATCATATGTTTCTGGATTTCAAGGCAGAGTACGATTCAGTGTAACGAAACAAACTGGCAGAAAATTCTTGAGTATGCCACTTTCCAGTAAGACTGATTAACTGATCATTCTGGGTGGGTTAAATAAATGCGTCAGAATAGCCGAAGAAACGTTTGACTCGTTTATAACGTTAGATGGATTGAAGTAAATTCTTATTTTGTATTCAACTTAGCACACAAAGGTGCGATACGAAGATGTGTTTTGTTCAAAGGAACGGAACGTTCATCACGAGATTTCACATGCTACTGGACGACATAGACAACATTGGCGTCGATCGTGGAGCAGTGTATGAGGTGTTAAAAGTTTTAAAGGGGAAACTGAAAAGGTTGAACTGACTACAAACTCCGACAAAATAAAGTCAATGGTAGTTGGTGAAGAGCGAGATAATCTGAACGATGTTGGTTCCTTGGTGGAAATGGACGGGCTGCGGCATAAGGTTGTCGTTGAGTTAATATTTTTTGGAACACTACTGACATGTGATAGTAGTGTTAGTAACGAGGTAAATTGCCAATAAAAATTTCTAAAGTTTACGTTGCCCGTAGCACACGGACACCCACATAACTTATTATATATAAATCGCTGATACTCCCTGTTGCTCTATATGATCATGGAACGTGGTCGTTGAAAGATACAAACTGTTAAGTGCTAGATGTGTTTGAGAGAAGAATTCGGCGTTCAGTACTCGGCGACACAACGAAGAATGGCACAGACACCTGAAACACGAGAAGTACCAACGGTATAAACATACTGACCTTACATGGTTGATAAAGAACGATATAATCCAGAGGGATGGACATTTAACGCTATTGTCGGAAGAAGAGCTTAAGTTAGGTTCAGCCGAGAACCGTAATAAAAAGAAATGCGGCCGAAGATCGAGCTCTACAAATACACCCGGCCACGGTTACAATGATGATCCTTAGAAAATATAAGTGATAGCTCCGGGTCAACATTATTTTAAGGCCCAGTGATGTTATCTATTTCTATAGTTTTCACTAAAATGTTTTTAAAATACACTAACGGAACGGAACGAATATTTCACGTTAAAAATTTTAACGAAACGTGCTATCCAAAGGTTTTGAATATTCTCCCGGAAATCAATGATTCAAAATGGATATGTACAGAAATATCACTGATTGTGTTAATTAAGATTTAAGAAACGTGTTGGACTGTAAAAATGAAGTTTCATCTTTTATCTATAACTAATATAACGAATTTCTAGTAAAGATTTTCGCGTAACTGAACTTGTTGTCGTTAGCAGGTCCTAAATTTTTTTTATTCCTCCTTTTTTATCCCTACATTATAGCATTTTCAAAATTTTGTTGATTGTGTCATAATGAATACGTTAATTGAAATATAAACTGAAATATTAGTTATTTCAGATGAATGTAGTTAATCAAATAACGTTCCTTAAATTTTACTATCAGTTCACTCTATTACTCACTATTGAAACAATCTTGCGCCATTTTCAAAAGTAAATGAGGTATGGAACTTTTTGGAGAGGAATGTTGTTGTGAATAAAGATTTCCATCTGTCTTGGTTTATGCCAAATGCAAAATTATTAATTGTATGCTTTCATCTTAAATCTAATGACAATAGCGTATTCATTGATATTAAAACAAAGACAAATGCGTCCTAAAAGATTTCCTATAGTTTTAACAGCCCTTGATGCGATAAATAGTGTATTGATGTTCAAGTGAAAAATAGCAGATGATTCAAATAATTTTGAAAGTGAAAATTTTAGAACTTTCAAGCGGTACATGGCTTCATACAGCAAATTTGAAAGCTTGTTCCTCGCGAAAAACAAATGATTATTGGCACCGGTTTGTCGATAGTTTATCGAGTGAAACATCGATAAGCTCCCTAGAGAATTTTTTAACAGTTCAAAATCAAAATGCAATGAACGACCTTGCACGGAAATTATGTCTGGGTTCCGTTTCTATGTAGACAATTGTGCACGATGTATCGCCAGGGAATTACACAAATGACTCACCCTTTAGGATTAATTCTTTCGATAAATATCATGCAAAAGTAATGCTTGTGAGCTACAAAGAATTAAACTAAACTTTTCGAATAATCTACATCACCCACAGTCAAGAGGAACAATGTTCTTAAAAAGAACATTGTTCCTCTTGACTGTGGACAAGTAACAGTGATTGCGATGCAAAAACCGGGAAAAACCAATTCACAACGGTCGGTTAAAATGATTCCCGTAATCCGGAAATTGTTTGAGGAAATTATGCCATCACACCTAAATAAGTGGGTTAAAGCAAACCGCCAAACCACTAGTAATCAATTTACCTATCGTAATTAATCTCATCTCTTTAGTATTATGTTTACTGATTGGAATATTTGCGTTTGCTGTAAGGGTTACTAAGATATCGAGCACGGTGGTTGGTCGTGGTCTCGTGATACTAGGCGAACGATTGCCTAACATGATCTCTTGGCAGCCATGTCTTACAAGTCATTTTTGGTGATATAGGAAAATGCAAATTGTAGCCGATGATCATAATTTTAGGATCTGAGATCTATCTGGAAATCAATTACTTCCTAGAGGTGCGACCTTCACATTTCGGTATCTCGCGTATAACAACGATTTATCGAGTTTATGCAACATAGCTCAATTCCGCTTGTAGGTAACAGCAATGTTGGCATGCTCCACTCCTTCGCGACCAATAAAATGGAGTCATTGTTCGTTCTTTTATATGTAAATAATAATCTACACGTCAAATAAAAACTTGGCCTATGAAATAAACAAAGTCCTGGCACATAACGAGTTGTGATGACCCACATGAGTGTTAGTTTCAAATTCGTGAGACTATTTATAATTACAATGGCTGCAATTAACATTTAACTTAGCCGATCCAGGTTTTGACACATTTCTAAAACACATGTCAATTGATAGACTGCTTTTTCGATTCGTTGAATTCAGAAATCAGAAACATTTAGTTGATTTTTAAAAACACGTATTAAAAACAAAGAAAATTTTTCCAAGTAATCGCCTGAATACAAAGAATTTTGTGAAAGTAAACTGAACTTATTGAGTAAAAATTGATTCCTGATTCAAAAACAAATTGTTACTAATTTTTGATACGAGATGACAAAGTTTTAAAAGAAATCACTGAAGAAACCAAAACATAGAAATTCAAAACACACATTAGTTTATTAGGATTCAAAATCTGTGGATCTGACCTCATGCAAAAGTATCTCCTATGTAACGAAACTATAAAAGGTTAACAAGCTTTGAACTCCACTATTACTAGTTGGATTTTAGTCAATTATATATCAGCCGATTCACAAACGGCTATTCCTAAATATTGGTATTAATTTAATATCTGTGTAATGAAAGTATTCTATTGCAAATCGGCCAAACTGAAAAATTCACGCAAAAAAGGAAAATTTCAACGGGCCAGCTATTTTAGGCAGAGCCTTCAGTAGGAAGCACCCGTTTGGCTCACGTTAATAAAAATAAATAAAGAAAGAAAAAGAAACACGGAAAGTTATAAATAGAGGTGTCGCAAATCTGTTTGAATCAGTTTTTACTCTTATACAAAACGAGTAACATCCACGAACGCTGCAATAAGCGGTAGACAATATGAATTTTTGGTAGCGGGGTCATCGCTCACAGTCAGACCGAGTACGAATTTTTTGGGTCATCATGCCGATTTGAAAAGTAGTTGGGTGGTGTGGTTTTAGATTGAGTTCAATACTGCAGGGTGCGACGTGTGTGTTCTGCTTGAGAGTTAGCGTTTGAAAAAAAATCTATTTTTATACTTGTGTGTGCGTTACGTCAATCCATGTTTTCGGCAGTTTGTAGGTCCGTAGGGTAATAAGCCTATTGACGAATTTCGCGCTAAATCGTATTCAGAGTTGGCGGCAACCTCTTAGATATTAGACAAAAAGCCACTTTGCACACCTTGTTTTTCTAAAAATGATCTAGACTGTCTTTTGAAAAGGGTTAAACTTTTTTTACCATTTTTTTAAATGGCTATAGTCTAAAAATGACAAATCTTACAAAATAATATTGTAGGAGTGATTTTTACAAAATTAGGCAAAATTTTGAATAAAAACATTGAAAAAATTTGACTGCTACACTAACAAAAATCGATCTTAAAAATTTAAAGTCGATTTACAAAAAAACCCCATCTTTGATTTGGATGAAATTGTTTTTCAAGATACGTAATTATGTTCCCTACCTACCGTAAAAAATTGGGCACTTTCAAGGCAAAAAAGGTATTTGAAAAAAACTTTTCCTTGTCCAAACTATTTTTTTTTTCAATTTGTTCAACTGCCCAATTATATAACTCTCGAGGAATTGTTATGGTATTTCCATTGTCGCGAGCAAGAGTGCAACCAACAGTATCACAGGGTCCTTTTCCATGGGATGTTGCAAAAAAATGTCATTCTGCGCTTAATTCATACTTTGACCGGAATCTACACAAGCTTGCGAAATTTTTCTTATTTTTGTATTGTGCTGCTGCTCTATTAGACATAAGATAAGTTTTAGAGAAGTTTGTCAATTGTTTCATAAAATTTATCATTTTTGAGATCTTCCAGTCTTCTAGTCTTCCAGTTTTCCAGTTTTACAGTCTTCCAGTCTTCCAGTCTTCCAGTCTTCCAGTCTTCCAGTCTTCCAGTCTTCCAGTCTTCCAGTCCTCCAGTCTTCCAATCTTCCACTCTTCCAGTCTTCCAATATTCCAGTCTTCCAGTCTTACAATCTTCCAGTCTTCATTCAAGTTTGTTATAAATATATACCAAATTCGTTGCTGATACATTTTACATGTATCAAGCAACTAGCAGTTGGGAAATTGAATTCTGATATGATTATGACTTCCATTGGTTTAGCTTTCGATAAAAATACACTAAAAAAATTCTGCTTGGACAAGAATTTTTTTCTTGAAAGTGTCCAACTTGAATTTTTAGGTAGGGAAGATAATGATCTATCTTGGAACAAATTTTCATTCAAATCAAGGACGGGGCTTTTTTAAATTTTAAAATCGATTTTTACAGTGTAGGATTCGATGAAGAATTTGTTCAATATTTTTATTCAAAAATCTGACTAATTTTGTGAAAATCACTCCTACAACATTTTTTTGTAGGATTTGTTACATTTTGACTATAGCCATTTGAAAAAAATTGTGATAAAAAAATTTATCCCTTTCCAAAAGACAGACTAGACCATTTTTGGGAAAACAAAGTAGACCTAGTGGCTTTTTGTGACAAAGTCTTTATGTACAGAAAGTTTCATTAAAATCTGAGAGGGTTCTGCCAACATTTGTTCTAGAGGCGCGAAATTCGTCTATTGGCACACATGTTTCATATTTCGGATATACGTTTTCCACCACTAATGCATCTGGCAACATGCTTCCCTAGTTATTTCCAAAGGACGGGCGCACTCAATTGGATTTGCGTCTACAGAAAGGCGGGGGTTAATTGGAGATTTTGCTGGACTAGGAGACTTTTGATTTGTTTCAAAAAGTTGCGAGATAATCTAGTGCGATTCTTGGCAGACAGCACAAAAGTAATGCCAACTGGTCAACAGAAGGCACCGATTGGTTTTTATTTCAATTTCAATTTTGCACTATTATTGTATATCGATGGAGATCCTACAGGAATGATCAGCCGCGTAGTATTTTATATGGGTGTATCAAAATGGAACGGAAACAATCACTTTCACAGCAGAGCTTTTTGATTTATTATTTCGAACAGTTTTGTTTCGAACTGTATCACTGGTATACGCTACCGTGCTCTTTGTGGCGTCAGCTGAAATACGTTTGGAGCTCTTTTGAATATATAAAGAGTATTCAGCACATACACTCAAGTTCGATAGATTGGGCGAAAATAATTTCGAGTCAAGTAACGACATAAAGACACATTCTGAAGGGGTTCAGTTCTAGATTTATAATTTTGACAATTCTATAAAATAAAACTGAAAATTTCAAAACTTACTTTAAACTTACTCTCTCAGCAGCAGTTTGAGCGGGTGCTCATTTTAGCTTAAAATTCATTTTTAAAATTCATGCCATGCCAAGAACTGAATATTTCCTTTGGCGAACGTGGACTTCCTCCTCATAGTCCTCAATACTTGTTTCGAATATATTTTCTGGACAGACCAGCCAATTTTTGCTAGATAATTCCACTCGGCTAGTGAGATAATTGATAAATTGAAGTAGTACATTGATTTAAAAGTATAGCACAAATCATGGTGTTTTTCTCGGTGTTAGCACCTTCAATAAATTATGTTTTAATGGGAGGGTGTATAGCAAATTGTAACATATGTGAGCAGGAGAGTGCGCTAAAACGTGAGTAGATAGTTGTGATAGATTAAAATTCATTCGCGAATTATATGGCATGGTCATGAAAAAATCTACATTGTTAATGTCACCGTGACCGTTGTCCTGTACATAACCTTTTAATTTTTTTAAAGTATTCTGCGTGCGACCCCTCATCCTAGCCCATGAGCGTGCCCAAACATACTGATGGCACAGTTTAATGCTCCCGTTAGTCAATATCTGGGCTCCACTAGAAACTTGTTCTAATGCTGCAAAAGTTCACAGAAATTTTTTTAATTAGGTCAGTCTCATTTTTCTCACTGAACGAACATAAGAAAATCGCATCCTTATCCCAAACCAGCGAAACGACAGCGCAAACAAATGCAATCAATTATACTTGTGCTCTGTATCTGGTGCCCTCTGGTTCGCAACATGAACAATGCTTCTCATGTGTCAATGTCATAATAATTTGGGAAAACTTTCGGGGAAAAACCTTTTACCTATTACATTCTACGCTGATGGCCGTTGGCTGACACATGCTCTCTACATAGCGAACGACTTCAGTGCAGTTAGTAAAACTTTAAACAAGGTTTCGTTAGGGAAACTCCTTGGCGAGCTGCTCTCTGCAGGATTCTATCGCTTTCCTGTCCCGGAGACAACATTTTGTCACAAACTTGCATACTGCACGCGGCTCAGAAGGAAAAAGAAAGCTCTAAAAGTTGCACAAAATATGATGTTTGCTTATGAAGAGACTGGGGAAACTTTTCCATCGCTTCGAGCGCACAAGGCAATTCGGTGCTGTTGCTGCGCACGGAAAAGTCTGAAATTTTACAAGTTTACGGGAGAAAAACCTCCATAAATTATATCTATACAAACATACATAAGAGGAATATGATTATTTACACAAATTGCTGCCTTTTTGGCATTCCACTAACAGGAAGTGTAGTTTTTGGCGGGTAAAAAGAATGCGTTCCTCATGTGCTGACAGGAATAAGGCACCGGGATGCAGCTCCTTCTTCTTCTTCTTCTTCGGTGCACTAGCTTTCAGGAAAGTTTTCCCTTCTGCTAATGAGATTTGGCCCACAGTCTACCAAATTTCCCGGAGAGGATTATGCTATGCCGTTGTCGAGTAGAGCGGAAAGTTGATCCCTGGCTATGGGGAAAATTCTTGAGCGGTAAGCTAGTTTCATACTAAATTTGAGTTGAATGAATTCCGAATTAAAACTTCATGAATAACGACGTCGGCGAGTTGTGCAACTGCTGTAACATGAATTCAATTCTAAAACTTTGCTGCTCGTCCCTCGGTTTGCCGTTTTATGTTTTTCAGGACGTTATCGCTGATGGTCCCCAGCTTTGGCCATAAACGAGAAAGCAATTAGGCGATTGGCCATAATTCTTTCTTGGAAGGCCGAAGAAGCAAGTGGCTCCGAATAAGTAAGAGAACATCCGACTTTCCTAGCACAGCACCACAAATTAAATGCTTTTAATTTATTCATTGACTGCGTTTCTTGCCGGACTAATTGGACAACGTGCTTGGCTGAGATTCTGTTACATAAAAAAAACCAAAGAAAGGATGCCTTAAGTCCCTTTTACGGTCGGTGCAAGGAGGTTGGTTTCAAAGGGGGCTCAGATTTTTTAGCGACTAACAGTCCACTATCCGGTATGTGTATGAGAGACAACAACACTGCATAACCATAGCCTGAGGTTAAGTTTTACGAGCATCCTTTTGCTGTAGCTTCATACAGAAATAAGAACTTGCACATTGGTCTTCCGGTAGATTGGACATTGCCTGCTGTGCTCCACCTTCCGGTTCGAGTCTTTAGATTTCCCGGATGATGATGACACTTTCCGAAGCTCGCCTTTGGCTTCACTACACTAAACAATGCTGTATATTATAAAATTTGCATTTAAACGAGGGCAATAAAGTGCAGTGGTTTTAACCGATAGCCAAAGTATGAGGCTTCTTTCTACTGAGCCAGCTTATGTGGTTCCAGGGAGGACATGTGGCCAGCCCCATCCTTTTCGGCGTATCTTTAGTGCTTGTGGAAATTAATGACTACGGAGTGCAGCAACTACAAGACAATGGAGGCAATTTACCTATTTTTTAAATTATCCTAGCCAGTGAAAATCTGTTATGATTTACAGTTCCTGTTATCTTTACAGTTTAGCAAATGGTTGCGTCACATGGAGCAACATGAATTTTACTTTATATGATGCCGTAAGAGTTTTATAACCTTTATGGTTTGCAATGGATTAGATTGGCTATTGATGTTAATTAAACGAAGCTGAATTTAGCAAGTCAAATATTTGAAGTTCTTGGAATAAATATTAGCATTTCAACGCTTTAGTTTAGCAAATTGATATTTTCAATTAAGGTGAATATTTGTGGAAGCCGGTTGCTAGGCACCGACGCGCTTGTTTACATTGAGAAAAAATGGAATTTGAAGTGAAAATTCAAACGCACAAATGAGAGTTTTCGGACATTTTGCTTCGGTCATCTGCACTTTGGCAGAAAATTTAAAGTTTTGTTAGTAAACGATTAAAGTTTCGCGAGTGTTTTGTACAGTGGTGTGTGATTAAAGTGCATTTGAAAAAGTGCACTGAAAATGAGAAGAAAAAAGAGAGTGTTTCGAAAAGAAACCCCAAGTGAAGAAAGGTGATATATTCGCACAAAATAAGAGCTACAGATGGAATTCCGTCAAAAACTCGGCTTGATTGTATAGGAAAATGTTTCGTGGTACACCAGCAAGGTTAGTGTATTGAAAAAAGTATTTGTATATTTGCTCATGTCAGATACATGGTTAGGCAGGGGAGAAGGGTGTGTGCGGCGTAGGAGCTATGTTGTGGCTCGTTTGTATAATGTCTTTAACTAGTTCTCGTTTGCACAAATCAATGCAATATGGAATTTTAATTTGGAGCAAAGTCGTTTAACAAAGCCACAACTTTTTTAGAAACAAAAGAAAAAAATAAATTCTGCTTAGTGAACATCTGCTATGTTGATTCACCATTTTAATATTTGGCAAATGGGATGCTTGTACGCTCGGTTTGTGCTAACGTATTGAATGATATTACCACTGCGAAGAAGATGATACTGAAGGTACAAGACTTCTGTGAGCCTTAGTTACATTTTCACCTTCAGAAGGTATTACACCTCACAAAAACTCGGTATCATTGAACAAAATTTAAAGAAAACGACAGTTGACGGCGTTGGGTCGGAGTAGAGCTTTTTCGTCAACTTTAATCATGACGACAAGAATAATCCGATGTTTTCTTTGTTCTCCAGACAATGCACACTAGATCGAGCGCCGGATTGACGCTAGCACCAAAAAACGAAAACACTATACATGTGGACCTAATTTCCACAGTTTAAATTTGAAAATTAATGTTAAAGTGAAAATAATTAAAGCTAGCTGTGCCCTATATCAGATGGAAACTAGAAGAATAATTTTCGGCTAAATGATGGGACTTTTCAAGTCCTCGAATTCCTCTGAATGCACTGTTCTACTAAACCCAACTATTTGGTAAATAAAACAAGTGCGTGGAAATTGATTTACAAACCACTAGGCCTCCCATGAAACAGACTTACACATAACTTCGCTAAAATCTTAAACTACTTTTCCGGGTGATTTCAGATCGTTTTTCCGTTGTTAACAAAGATGAAGATAATTAAACTATCTATCAGATTCTCACTGTTCGTGTTGTTCAAATGTCTAAAGCACCATCTAGGGGCAGAAATGTGAAATCACACCATTTTACAACCTATGTTTTCACAAAAACCGACTTCAAAAAAGTTGCTCTAGACCCCCTGACGAATTGTTTTGATGTTGTTTGCAAATGAAAAGGAAAAGTCTATTCTTTCATATTCTGAAGTTTTGTGAATACTGATTCTGCAAATTCATTTGCTGAAAAAGCCAGTTTTTGGACAACTGGTTGTGATTTAACTGAATATTCTAAAGTCTAAAGTCTCTGTGCTTGTTCTGTTGTGCTAGGCGGTTTTTATCTTGTAAGTCACCAAAATCGGGTACAGGGAACTCCATTGATCGTAGATTATTTACAGTACTGACACGTAAGGAACTGATTGTCTCAAGTATACAGTGTGATCTAAGAATAGTTAAAGCCAGGTTGCAGGGTCACGAAGGAATAAGATATTTCAACCGCATTGTCACCATACTAGCTAATACCCATCGCGCGTTGCTGCGACTTTCAACGAAATAAGAGGAAAACACAATTTGTTCCGAAGCGCCATAATAAGATAATCCCCAATCAATCACGGTGTCTTTATCGAACAACTTTATTCAAAAATAATCGGCATCCGCGAAACTTTAGGATACGAAAATATTGACTTTTCCATTCATCTGCAACAGATTACAAAATAATCGGTCAGGTGTACTAGAACAACTTTCCATTTCAAAGATTTTTGTTTGAAAACATAGGTTTTACAAGGATACTATTTCACATTTTCGCCACTAGGTGGTACTATAGACATTCAAATAATACTACAATTGAGAATCGGATGAAAACATTCATTGTCTACAACTTAGTAGAAAAATATAAATTTATATAAAATCATCAGAGAAAGTTATTAACAGTTTATCAGTTTTTAAATTTACACGGGCCCTACTGGTTAAAAAATCGATATGCAAGGACGAAAATGTTGAGTTTAGTTGTACATTGCATTCAAATGAATTTAAGTGTTTACAAAGTCTCATTTTAAACGGAAAAATTATCTTGTCAGATTCCGTCGGTTCTTGGGCGCCAATGATATTTTATGAACATGGAAGTATATAGAAAGGTTGACCAGACTTATTTGCTACTCTTACCTTTTAAAGATGTTGATTAAAATAGTAAATAGTTTTTATTTTTTCTATCATGTATTCGTATCTTCTTCATAATATCTATTTTCGTTCTAGGGGATGTCTATTGTAATCTAGAATTATCCTCCATCCTGATCAGATCCTGCCTAGTATAATACAATTGGTTTAAATTCAAAACTTTCTATTTGAATGAAATTAATCAGGTAATTCGAGACATTGTAACAGACATCGGCTTTTATTGCAATTTTTGATTGATAATCCTGTTAGTCCTTTTCAATATTGAAAGAAAGTTGATTGAAAGACAAAACTTTGGGTTTTAGGTATATGTTTATTACTGTTGGGACAGATTCCATTTATCAGAATATATAAATGTAGAATTTCGCTTGCACTCAAATTGCATTTTATTTCCAAATAAAACACATTTCACAAAGTCTTAGCAAAATACATCAAAACCAAGGTTCTTAATTTCCTTTAAGAAGAAGTTCCTGAAGCGTTACTCGCAGAACGCGGATTATAACAGTAAACAAACAAGAAAACATCGCGCTGAACCATGCATTCAATAAATTCTCCTTACAATTTAGGTCTATTTATTGAAGATTTCGCGTATAATATGGGGTAAGAGCGAAGACCGTATATCAAGAAAACAAGAAACTCTGCCCAGAATCTGGAAACAGTAACAACAGTACTTCTTTCGGTAAAGCTACTTTCCATATCCACTTTTATTTTGAGCTCCCTATTTGCGTACAATAGACAAAACTTTTATTTCTCATTGACTATTGTGATTTCTGTTCAGCGTACAGCGATTCTGGAATTTCTTCGGCTTTGACATCTTCCTCCTAGGCTATGTGATTATTTTTTTCATTTTGAAGACAAAGTGTGATTGGAGTACAAGAAAAGCCTTGCATGTACATTGTTCGATGAACAGAAGTTCTCCAATTTTTCCAAAAAGTTAACAAACTTGAACCTAAATCTCATAGAATTATATTTTACCCATCATTTTTATACTAATGTTGAAACGGTCAATCAAGACTCTCAAATGACTAAACATATAATAGAGTGTGTTCAAATATAAAGATTTAAATTTAAGCCAAATATATCTTACAAGGTGTTGATGGAAATGGAGATTGATTCAGGATTATATCAGCTAGAACGAGGGAAGAAATGAAAAAGAAGAAACGAATATATTTTTGACAGCAAAAACTGTTCCTATTTACTATGTTACTCAGCATCTTTGAAAACAGTCCAATTTCATCAAAATTTTATTAACTCTTCTCTATATCTCCTTTGTCATAAGATATCATTAATGCGCAAGAACCGGAATATGGAATCATGTTTTATGCCGCTTTAAAGTGGGGCTTTGTGAGTACTTTAATTCCTCTGAATACACTGATCAATTAAAGCAAACCATTTTTCACAAATGGAAATATTTTTTGAAATTGGCTTTATAACCAGTAGGCCCCGTGCAAATCTATAACTTTGATAAAATTTTAATAACTTTCACGAGCGATTATAGATCGATTTTTAGTTTTTAGACAATGAAATTACTGATCAGATTTTTACTTTTAGTAATATTTGAATGTCTATAGCAATACCTAGAAGCAAAAATGTGAAACAGTTTCATTGTAAAATCTATGTTTTCAAACAATAAATCTTTAAAATAAAAAGTTGTTCTGGAGTCCCCGACCGATTATTTTACTTTTGGTTGCAAATGAAAGAGAAAAGTCCATTCCATGACATACTGAAGTTTTAGAGATGCCGATTTTTTTTCTAATAAACTTGTTCTACTAAACACACCGTGCAATAGCAATAGCAATGTACCAGAGAAGAGAAGTACCACTTCGAACAAAAAAAATCACGAAAGTTCTCACAAAAGCGAATCGGATTTGTTGCTGGTTTTCCTTGGTTTGCTTTGAGAGTGCATCCGTATGACGTTTCAACTAGTATAACTTTTGAAACTGGCTCGTATAAATCGTTGCAAGCGGCAAGGTCGAGCTTCGCTAAAGCCTACAGTAAATAACAGAAAATGTATTATTGTGTTTCGTATCATAGATTTTACTTCTCTGATTGATATTATGCTTATTGCTGTATGTAATTAGTGAACGCTCGTTTTCTAAAACGACATTATCTGTTATTTTTGTGGGGCGTCCGGAAAATCATCCAGTTTCAACAGAATGTTCTCTAATTACCTGGCCCGACGCAAATGCTTTTTATCAATTTTGCATATTGAAGAGTAACTCGTAAGGAACTTTTACTAAGCAGCACATGATTGTAGAGCCCCCTTTCTAAGTAGTGGAACGTGATCTTCCGCATGGGTGGTGTCATAAATATTACTTGTGATAATTAAGCTGAAGAAATAAACTTTTTTTTCTGAATTCCAATCCAATGCAGTGAAAGCTAATGTGAGTACTAAAGGTCACAAGAGCACTTAGCACATATTAGGGAATCCAATGGAAGATTTTGTCGCGATAACTCTAATTTGTAAAACAAATATTTGTAATTCTGCGAACAAAAAAATAAAAAAAAGTTCGATAAAACGTCAGCTGCGTCGGAAAAAAATGAAAACAGCATAGGCTTACTCTAGTAACAGTTGTGGATTTATGATAGTTTTATAGCCCCTGGTAAAACTTAGATTGCACTTGTCGCGTGCTATAAAACTTCAATTGTTACTGTTAATGACGTATACGTATACAATCTCGCCATCGTCGGTCTTAACAGCATTTGAGTTGTTTTCTCTAACAGTCTACTAATTTTAAAATTTATTTTAGAATTTTAGAATTTTTTTTTAAATTGGCTGCTGAGTAACTGATTAGTATTTGCTTCTCGGTACGCAGATCTGAAAAGTGTGTAGCAGCGATGCCACAAGTACAGATTTATCTAGAAAGGTACAGATTTTTCGAGTATTACAGATTCTGTACGATACGGATACCATAATTTTGTAAAAAGTACAGTTTGGTACAGATTTTTTTTAATGTGACATGTAAAATAATTTAACACCGCGATGCATACCAATAAACAGGTTGTAAATGTTGAGTTAGACCGCTGACAGGGTGATGGCGAGAAACAGAGCTGGAGCTAACACTGACATTAGGATGCGGAATTCGAGAAACTTGTTTACAGCAAATCAAAGGATTGATGTCAAAATAGGTTTGTTGCCGTACCAGAAGAAACTGGAAGTACTTCTTCTCCTTTTCTACTTCTAGTAGCAAACCGAATAAAAAATTAGCAAGTTTTTTTTGTTCCTGTTTGCTACGGAGCAACTAGGAGCAAGAAGCGTGTATTGAAACAAACCTAATTGAGTTCTTGTCGGCCGATGTTACGAACACTACTGCAGTTTCTTGGTTGAAAGCAATCCCATTTATTTTTTCCGTTTTGTTTATTATTTTCCACCAGCTAGTGATGTAGTATTTGTGTCATGTGACGTGTACGTACTTGAGCTGTAGAAAAGTCTATGAAAGCCGAGCGGATTTGCGCGGATTGATAGGCCGCTTACATAGTGGCAAGGAGAAACTGTGTAGGGGCTGGTACTGACAGTAGGATGCGAGATGCGAGAAACCTTCTTACAGCATATCAAATGGAACCTGTCAGAGTAAAATCAGGTAGCCGGTGCAGATCCGCTCGGCTTTCACTCTGACATCATCCCTTTGGTTAGCAGCAAGCAGGTTTCTCGCATTCTAATGTCAGCTCTAGCCCCAGCTTAGCTTCTAACTGCCACTCTGTAAGCACCCATAGGCTTCATTTGATTTACTGAATCCAGGTTTGTCACACTTCGCATGCAAATGTCAGTACAAGCCACAGCAAGGGTTGCCACATTCACAAATTTTTCTCACAGATTTATATAACAATTAGGCAATCCATTAGACGTGTTGGATTAGCTGATTATTTCTTGATTGTTTCTTCTGACGTTACTCCGCACTGCTAGGCACAACGTCCGACAAAACCATTGATTCGATCTAACATCAAACGAATTGGTACTAATGAAAGATGTTTGTCGGACGCGTTTTCGCAGAAGTAAAGCAAAACAAACTTATTAACAAAACCCACCACTGAGTTGTCAAACAAACCTCTCCTAGATTGCCTAATGAAACACAGCTTCCAATTTGGCCCTGGCCGCAGCTCAGCTTAGGCTGAAAACAAAATGACAACGAGAATTTGAACGGGAGCTGATTTTGACATTACCCAGTCAAACACTCCGGAATTTGGACTGATTTCTGGCGAAAGTTTATCGCAAATGAAACAACTGATTCCGAGTCGGAATTTTTGGTTTTTCGTAGCCAAATATCAGCATCAGCACCAACTCAATATATCACTATCTCGAATGAAAAAAAATTATATAAAATGATTCTGTTTGTCATTGTGTTGGTACAGAATACGAAGAATTTTCAACTCCCAGTGCAGATTTAATTGTGGCAACACTGGTGAGTAGTCAGAACGATTGTCGTTTGCATTTTTCATACGTATCAATCAGCTGAAGTTTTCGAGCCCATCATGGTTTACAGACCTTGGTGACATTTCGTAAAAATTTAAATGCGACGTTAAATCCTTGAAAAGGTACTCATGAGAATTTATACAAAGCAGTCTTTAATATTAAAGATTGAAAATAATTATAAACTAATTTCCTTCACTTTCATAAGGACCAAAAAACTTATATCGAATCCTGAAAAAGGAAAATGGCTGGCTAACAAAATGCTGTTTGTGTTTGAATTTAATTTCCTTGCATGGTAGTTCTCAAAAGAAAGGACGCACAATAACCATTGGGAAGACATCCATTGAAAATCTTTCTTGGTCAGTGCGCTAAGAATCAACTGTGCAGTCAAAAGTTTCGATATTTAAACGTAAATGTATGCTTACATACTTCATCATAAAATCTTTCGGTTTTTCGATGGAAAAGGATAGGTTAATATTTAAAGTTAAATATCCGTTTGCAACCCAAAACGCACTCAATGTTTG
Organism: Topomyia yanbarensis; assembly: GCF_030247195.1. NCBI lineage: Eukaryota > Metazoa > Arthropoda > Insecta > Diptera > Culicidae > Topomyia > Topomyia yanbarensis. The sequence continues at coordinate 47,540,295 of NC_080672.1, read as the reverse complement.
AAAGATGGGTTAATTATTGCATGACAATTTTTATTTGGAAGAACATATTCTAACCACTTGTCGGATTATCGGGGATGAATTTGCTAGATATTTTATACCAGTAACGTCGTATAATTTTGAACTAATGTATTGATTAACAGTGTATTTTGCAGGGCTTCGACACCACGTGCCGCTAGTGATTTTAAAAAGAATTGTGAGAAGTTTTTATTTCGAGTGGCCCTTCTCTTCTCTGAATGTACGCTAACAAGTGTTTCATGTTAGATGTAACTCAACCAAATGTGTCATGTTACGTTACGAGCAACAAAAAGATACTCTTCAACACGTTCAGTATAACATTTTTGTTATCATTGAACTAAATGGAATATTTACTTTTTTAGTTTTTAACGACATCCAATTAGCTAGGGATTACCGAGTAGGGAAAATTATGAAAATTTAGAGCCATAATACTCAAGTGATAGCAAAGATGTGAAATAAACAGAAGCGGAAACTAGAAGTGGAAGAGTCATTAGAAACAGGCATAAAATCTTACTGACTATTCTTTTGTCCTCAGCTGGTAGGAGTCGAGCTTAGGCAGCATTACTACAAATCACTCAAGTCTACCGGCATGTCACAATGTCATCCATAGGAAATTCTCGGGTAACCTCTGACCTGGTGCGTTGACTGCTAGAAGCAGGCTAAACAGTATACACGTGGTCTTCGATTCCGCAGTGACCCAGGACCCAGCGGATCTTAATGAGTATATATCAGGTATTTTCAATTTGCTGGATGTACAGATATTGCGATCCTTCGACCTCGAGGGCAAAACTTGTCAAGAGGTTGTCGAAGACTACTAAACGAAGTTTTCACAACAATTATTTGTGGCACATGCGATGTGGACAATTGACTATGTCACGAATGTGTTCCGAATTTTTATTTCGGAAGATCACGTTGCACTGCTTCGCTGAATTTTAATTTAATACTTCAAATTCACAAATTATCAGAATTTGTAGTTGCAAAGGAATTTTACGTGATATTAGAGTCGTGATGGTAGAATTAAGATTGTGTAACACTTTTGTCGTGAAACGCAACCTTTCCCGCTTGTTTTTCTATACATCCACAAAACCAAATCAAGAGAAAACAAATATTGCAGTTGTTTAGTCCAATACAAAAATGCACTTTTCATAAACATTTACTTAGTGTTCCTTTGTTGAAAAGTTAATTACCCATGTAATGATAGCACAAAAACCAACTCCAGCAATGCCCTAATCACATAACAAACGTGAAACACTAAGTAAAAAGTCCTGTTTAAAATTCCAAACAGAAAAAAACAACTTTCCACTAAAAAGCACATCCATTCATCTTACGGCCACTGTCAGCGAGGATGTCGGCCATCGGTTTATCTGAAATCAATCTCAAAAATATGTCACTCCGGCCGACCCGAAGCAAGAATCCCAACCGAAAATTGCTAGGCCCAAAAAAAGCAAACATAAAAGTTTCACTCAAACGAGAACAACACAAAGATAATCGTGAAAGTTTGTCCATTGGCCCGAAATATAAAGCGGCAGGAAAACTTTTTCGCAGGAAAAACGTTTCTTTCATGTCTCTCTAAACTGGCCGAGGAAACTTCTCGCAACATGCCAATGCGCCACAGGACACATTTTCTTATCGTCCTCTGACATCGTTGCCCTGAGGATTGACAAGGGATTGCTTCTGAGAGTTGTTTTGTCCTGCCTTTTCTGCGGACAAATGGAAACGAATAACAGAATCCTGCGGAACAAGCGATGCGATGCGAAGGGACATTCGTTTGGGAGTTATTGCGCCCCGCACTCGATGAGATATAACTTTCCCTCGTCGTCGTAACACATTACCATATATCAAACGATAAATACCACGTGGCGAATTAATTTGCTGGCAGTAAGAAAGTTTTGCTACGCATACTAGCATAATATATTTCAATAAATGTTGAGCGACTGGGTTTGGAAGATATATGATGGAATTCAAAAGTTTTAGGCAAATGGTGGAATTCATTATGTCAATGGATTTTTTTTCCTCAAAACATAACCAATGTTGGAATTGAAAAATGAAATAAAGCATTTACGCCAGTTACATGCCATACCAGATGGACAGTTTTTATTAGTATATGGATAAATAAATAGACTATCTCTTTCACAGTTAAGGACTCTGCTGGATACTTAACATACCAGGTTTTTAAGTTTCTGATGAAACTATTAGTTCGATTCTACCAGCAGGATCGTGTTCACAGTTCGGTCAATAAATGCTATTACAAAAATAAAACTACAATCATTTGTTGGAACGGTTCCTACCCTTTGTTACTAAATAACCTATTTATCACGGAATAACAATTAACAACTCTTAGAAATTCATTTCAGATAAATTCTCTAATTTATTTCGTTCCTACATACGGGTAACTATTATAACGGCTAGGTTTTACACCATTATCCCGGTAAACACGGTAAAGAATTGAATTCGTTGCTTCTACGTTACTCACAAGAATTTGAGACAATGCATGGTTCCGATCATTCGGTGATTTTCCTTTAATTACATAAATGCATAGATTTATAATGGTTTATTCAGTTGTCGTTTTTTGGTTCTATAAAATATGGCATAATCTTCACATACATGATTTTTAATTTTAATTGAAGATTTGAATTGATTCAGAACTTTTAGGATTGAAAATGCATTACTCAAGTATATGGTGCTGGGGCTGGGTTCAAAACAAAAATTCAAACTCCGCGTCAAGAAACTGACGCATAATTTTATACGGCTGCAGTGTTTTTAATTGTTGGTGGATTCTCGTTATTCGATCATCAAACAAGCCCAACTTAAAAATTACTAGCAACTTTGTTTCTACACTATTCAAAAATTTGTATTATTGTGGGAATATAATGAAAATATGAGAAAATTGATGAAGTTTTCACATACGTTTCGATAATTGTTGATGAATTTTCATAATTCGACCAATCGATTCGTTTAATTTCCAATAATAATATATAATTTATTTGCGTGTTTTATTAGTACACTATTGAAAAAGACGCAAATCTGCACAAAATGTGCAAAACAGATACAATTTGCGCAAACTTGGGCAAGACTTTCCCCAACACAGGGCTCATTTTTTTTTTTTCAATTCGTTTATTTGATAAGGCAGGTTTGCGTTAGCTTAAAGGTGCCAATTTTGTTTTGTTTTACATTTTAAATTACTTAAAACTAGGGGCTTACATATTGATTTTTGAAATTAAACTAAGGCTAATTTATAGCTATACATATACACAAGGGGGTAGTATAATTTTCGTAAGATTAGAGGGGTCATTTAGTTTTTATGGCAATACGGTTTGACATTTTTAGCAATGAGATTATTGGAGCAAATAATGTTTAACTAAGGGGGAAAATTTTTACGACTATCTTAAAAGTAGAAATAATTAGAGGGCGTGATTAATTTTTGTAAAGATTCGGAGACATTAATTAGAGTTATTTTATGTGGTAGTAGAGTTGGGCATTTTCAACGAGATCATATAATATAATAGTTAAAACTAGAAAAGGCAAGAAGAGCTAAATGCTTCATGAAGATATTGGGGGGGGGGGGGGGGAAGGGGTGTTACTTCTGTGTATAAGAGTCAGGGGAAGTAGGGTGGACAAACATGGCAGGGGGAGAACATTATTTCAGTTTCAGACTTCGGGAGATCAACGGATGGATTACAGAATCAGGGTGGTCTTCATCAGGAAGAATCATGTACTGGGATGCCGGGTGGTCGTTCTCGAGATGGCAGGGGTTTCTCCAGACGATTTCGTAGTGCGGCTCAGATGTTGATCGGCTACATTTCGAGTTGTGCGTGTGATGTTCGTGCTTTAGGTCCCGTGTTTGTTGGCTCATTCGACAGGGATGTTTTGTGTCGCCTTGGAGTCGCATCAAACCATCGTGGGTGTATGGTACAGGTGGAAGAGAGCGCTTCTGAGAATGATAAGGAAAAAGGGGCAGTTAAAGTTGGATATTGATGGTTTTTATGAAGGTGTATATAAGGGACATATAGAGGACATCGCGGCTTGCCAACACATCTCGAACCGGGACGTTGGGTGGTCTTCCTCGGGCCCGGAGGGTGTCCATAAGCCGAGACCTGGCGGAACTGTACTCGGTGCACGCCCAGACTATGTGCTCTATATCGTGATAACCGTCGCCACAAGCGCAGATACCACTCTCCACGAGCCCAATACGTCGGAGATGTGCATCCAGCGTGTAATGGTTCGCCATGAGTCGGGACATCACACGAATGAAGTCACGACCCACATCCATCCCCTTGAACCAAGGTTTCGTCGATACCTTAGGGACTATCGAATGTAGCCACCTTCCTAGCTCCCCATTGCTCCACGAGGTTTGCCAACTTTCGAGGGTTCTCTGATGAGTAATACTGAAAAATTCGTGGAAGCAAATTGGTCTTTCAAAAACGTCACCTTCAATGGCACCCACCTTAGCTAAGGAGTCCGCCTTCTCATTGCCCGGAATGGAGCAATGAGAAGGGACCCACACCAAGGTAATCTGGAAAGATTTGTCAGATAAAGCACTCAGTAGCTCCCGTATTTTCCCCAAAAAATACGAGGAATGCTTTCCATGTTTCATCGAGCGAATAGCGTCAATAGAACTCAGACTATCCGAGACGATGAAGTAATGGTCTGCGGGTAATGTGTCAATGACTCCAAGGGTATACTGAATAGCAGCTAGTTCTGCGGCGTAAACTGAAGCAGGGTCACTGAGTTTGTAGGAGGCGGTGAACTTTTGATTGAAAATACCGAAGCCAGTGGACCCTTCGAGGTTTGATCCGTCAGTATAAAACATCTTAGAACAGTCGACTTCTCGGAATTTATTATAAAAAATATTTGGAACCACTTGTGGGCGTATATGGTCCGGAATTCCAATAATCTCATCTTTCATGGATGTGTCGAAGAAAACAGTAGATTCAGAAGTATTTATGAAATGCACACGGTTGGGATTGTAAGAAGAAGGATTAATATTTTGCGCCATGTAGTCAAAGTACAGGGACATAAAACGGGTCTGAGAATTGAGCTCAACAAGCCTTTCGAAATTTTCAATCACCAACGGGTTCAAGATGTCGCATCGAATGAGCAATCGATATGAGAGTTCCCAAAATCGATTTTTCAGCGGGAGAACGCCCGACAGGACTTCGAGACTCATCGTATGGGTCGACTGCATGCACCCTAAGGCGATACGCAAACAACGATACTGAATTCTTTCGAGTTTGATGAAATGTATGTTCGCGGCGGATCGAAAGCAGAAGCATCCGTATTCCAGTACCGACAGTATCGTTGTTTGATACAACCTAATTAGGTCTCCTGGGTGGGCACCCCACCACGTTCCGGTTATTGTACGAAGAAAGTTGATCCTTTGCTGGCATTTCTGTTTCAGATACCGAATATGGCATCCCCAAGTACCTTTCGAGTCGAACCAGACCCCTAGATATTTTACTGTGAAGACCTGAGCTATAGTTTGACCCATTAATAGAAGCTGTAGTTGTGCTGGTTCACGCTTCCTAGAAAATACAACTAGCTCAGTTTTCTCCGTGGAGAATTCGATACCCAGCTTAATAGCCCATGCAGACAAATTGTCCAAGGTATTCTGTAATGGTCCTTGTAGATCGACAGCTTTGGGTCCCGTAACAGACACCACGCCATCGTCTGCAAGTTGTCTTAACGTGCAGGAATTGTCAAGACATTCATCAATGTCGTTGACGTAGAAATTGTATAACAGGGGGCTTAGACATGAGCCCTGGGGAAGGCCCATGTAGCTAAATCGTGATGTCGATAAGTCACCATGCGAAAAATGCATGTGCTTTTCCGACAACAAGTTTAGTAAAAAGTTGTTTAAAGTCGCTGAAAGACCATGCTGGTGCAGCTTCTCTGAAAGAATGTTGATAGAAACTGAATCAAAAGCCCCCTTTATATCTAGGAACACTGATGCCATCTGCTCTTTACTAGCATAGGCCATTTGAATTTCGGTTGAGAGCAACGCAAGACAATCATTCGTCCCTTTGCCTTTGCGAAAGCCAAATTGTGTATCTGACAGTAAGCCATTTGCTTCGACCCAATTGTCGAGGCGGGATAGGATCATTTTCTCGAACAACTTCCGGATACAAGATAGCATTGCGATCGGTCGATACGAATTGTGGTCGGAGGCTGGTTTTCCTGGTTTTTGAATGGCGATGACCTTCACTTGCCTCCAATCGTGTGGGACAATGTTAGCCTCAAGAAACTTATTAAATAAGTTCAACAAGCGTCTCTTGGCAGAGTCTGGCAGATTCTTCAACAAGTTGAATTTGATTCTGTCTGGCCCTGGAGCTTTATTGTTACACGACAAGAGAGCAAGTGAGAACTCCACCATCGAAAAAGGTGTTTCGTTCGCGTTATCGTGACGGGACGCGGCGCGGTAGATCTTCTGTGCCGGGGCGGAATCCGGACAAACCTTCTTGGCGAAATCGAATATCCAACGGTTTGAATATTCCACGCTCTCATTAGTACTGTTTCGATTTCGCATACGTCGGGCTGTTCCCCAAAGAGTGCTCATCGATGTTTCTCTCGTTAATCCGTCGACGAACCGGCGCCAATAACCGCGTTTTTTGGCTTTCATCAAACTCTTCATTCGCTTGTCTAGCGTCGCGTACTGTCGAAAACTAGCGGGTAACCCGTCGTTCCGGAAGGTCTTAAACGCGGCGGCCTTCTCTGCGTACACGTCTGAGCACTCTTTATCCCACCAGGGATTGGGAGAACGTTTTTGTATGTTCGCGCCGGGTACTGGCTTAGTCTGAGCTTGATTCGCGCTGTCGAGAATCAAGCCAGCCAAAAAGCTGTACTCTTCCTCCGGAGGAAGTTCTTGAGTAGATTCGATGTTGTCGGATATCGCGGCAGCATAGCTCTTCCAATCGATATTTCGTGTGAGGTCATACGAAATATTGATTGTTTCCAATGGCCTTGAGCCGTTATTGATTGAGACTATGATCGGCAGATGGTCGCTACCACAGGGCTCATTATCATACTCATAACCATAATGCAAATATCATCGCTTGAAATAACAGATTTCTAACCAAATTCATTAATTACCGTATGTACTCTGCTGGTGGAAGCATTAGTTAGATTATCGCTGTTGCGCTACTGGTTCGTATATCTAGCGCGGATTACAAAAACTGGTAGCGACATACCGAATTACTGATTTATATCGAGCATATGAGCCGCAATGATAAGTTTCAATCTGAAATTTTGGAAAATATATAATCTGGTTAGGAGAATCTGTGCTATTATAGACAATCGGTGAGTGCGTCACCAAACGAAAATCGCACTAAAAATTAAAAGGTTGTGTACAAGACACGCCCACGGTTACATTGAAAATGCAGCATTTCTAGCATACACCATGCGCGAAGTTCAGATTTCAAGAATATCTGAAATATTTGCACAGATTCTTTTTTTTTTCGTTTGTATTTCGACTAATATGTAGTCACATTTCCTTTTTTACTTTTCAACGACATTCAATAAGCTAAAGATTACTGAGTAGGGAAAGTTATGTAAATTTAGAGCCATAGTACTCAAGTGAGAGCAAGGATGTGAAATATATACAGATCGGAAAACTAGAAGTGGCAGAGTTATTAGAAACAGGCTTAAAATCTTACCGGCTAATCTTTTGTCTTCTGCTGTCAGGAGTCGAGCTTAGGCAGCATAACTACGAATCACTCAAGTCCACCAACAAGTTTCCTGGAAAAGACAGACTTTTCTCTCTTTACCGCGAGAACCGACAGTCGGATGCCATGTTTTCCTGGCGATTTGAATGGAGCAAAGCTGTCAACTGCCCACTAAACCAATTCAGTGGAAACTTATGTGCGTGCTAACGCCCACGAATCACCAGAATGAGATCTGTGAACATTGTTCGGCTCCGGATCGAAACAACCTGGTGTACGTCGAAAAGACAATTAAGAACATCTTTTTCGTCCGTCACATAACCACCATCTCTGGTTTTTAACGAGTTCATCTGAAAATCGTCCGATTTTGAGAGAATTTTTTAATCTGCCAGCCTCGTTCAGACAAGAGACATTAGTGCATAGGTTTTGTCAGCCAGCCCGCTCTGCAGATCTAAGAAATTTGTTATATGCACTTCGAGCTGACCGGAAAGCCCTGGAGTCATCACGCTGACGCCGGTTCCAAGCTCTTCTCATATCCTTCTTCATCCTTTCAAGCTCAGCCCTCCACCGAGGGGTTTCCCTAGTTGATTTAACAGTACGAAGTGGCTTCTTCGTAGGATGCTACTATGAATGAGTTTGTTGTATGCACGACATCATCCATGTCGTCTAATTGACTAAATGTTGGAAAATATTTACGAAATTTAGTCGCCAAGTTTTTCAAAAAGAGGTCTACAAGATTTAGTATTGCATTGAGAGTGACATCTATATGATCAAAAATATATATATATATTTATGATCGGATAGATCGGGCCTATTTCTGCTAGAATATGATACAACGCTTTTGAAATCATCAGGCGGAGATTACTCGTTATGCGGTAGATATGCAGAAATATATATATATACTTTTTCTATGTTACCGTGAGTTAAAGTAACTATGTGACTACACAGATATCGTGAGTTGTGAGCTCCGGTACGAGATACGCGTACATAGCCTTATTTGCAAAAATGCAAGCACGAGGCATTTCACGTGGGTTAGTCATGCCTGACTTGTTGTAAGTAATGAAGGCAGTGTTAAGTAACTTTCCAATATAGAAGTTTACTTTATGGAAGTACGGTTCTTGCACCATACCTATCAAGTCGAAATAGATTCATAGTTGATGTACGTTTACGCTGGAAATTGATTTGTACTATTCTAACCATTGTTGATTGAAAAACTGTGCATTTCATTTCCAACGTGTATTGAACAACAACTAGAGGCCCCCAAGGATGTAAATACATGTAGCGAGCCATATCAGGTTGAAATGGGACACGATCATTTGATTCCCACGATTTGCGAAGGAAATAACGGTCTACTGTGTCACAGATCCGCATAACACAGTAAGGTTAAAACCCAAAATGCTCCGTACGCGACTGTCACATTTTAGATCCTCCAGCCATCCGGTCCTCGGAACAGAGCTACACCTTAACTTAGAAACTCCTGTTTTCAGTTACCTCCTACGACATAAGAGCAGGAACACAGTGGCTCAATTCTTTACCGGATGTCACGCAGCCTCTGGTCAGGTTCGTCTGTACACATCGGAATTTGATAATCGAAACCCAGCAAAACTTCACCGAACTATCATCAGCCGAATGTTTCAGCAAACCCAAGGCGAATAAAAATCTGGCAAAAATAGCGCACATCAGAGAAAAAATTTTAGTGGATAATGCAGCATACTGGGGACTTCGCCCGGCTCTTCCCTGGCTCCGTTCGCCATTGAGAATATTTTAAACCCCCTCAACTTTTTTAACTGTAGTACGGGTCTCATAAAAACTATGCAATTGAGGTTCCCTGTTTGGTAGATTTTTACCATAGGAACAGGTGGTTCGTAATGTAATTCTTAGCCGGTCCCAACAACCACTACCGACACTACTTATCTAAGCTGCTCAAAAAAAGAAGTTGATATTGAAGGACAGTTTCCATAATTGACTGAACAGCCAAGTATCTCGATTCGAACGGAAGCGTCGTTAGTGAATATCTGATGGGATCTGTGTTCGTATGTTGACGGAGAAAGCGAGTAATCGACACATGCGAAAAATTGCTGGTGTATTCGTCATACAAAGTAAAACTTTCGGTACAGTTAATGTCCATTTTAGGCCGCTTAAAATTATTTCATATTCTCTTCACGAATAAAATTGATGGATTTTCAGTTGTAATATCAAATTATTTTTTTCGACTGTTTTGTTATTTTCTCGCATTTAATGAGTCTCCCTATGGCCAGACGCCCAAGGATTCCTAAATCTTGCATCGCGCGAGAATTCCAGAACAATTTTTAATCGACTCGCTATCCCTATTAACACTTTCCCTCCTCCCATACACTTACGGGGTGCACGGTAGTGTATAGGGTCACTAGCAATAACAATTGTCGGACTAACAATCCTTTCCGTTCCTGCTATTATCTACATTTGGCCCTAGACGGAACGGGTATTGATCGATAAATAACTAGAGATTAGCAGGAATTGTACATTGAATGATAACTAGTTACTCCCAGGCGTTATCATTTATAGTCCAGATCAATGACATTGTTGCATAGTAGAATTTCCCAGGAAAACATGGGATCCCGGAAATAAAGGCATAATTCAAAATATATACTGACATGCACAATAAAATCATTATACAATACATATGTCAGGCCAATTTTGGAATATTGCAGCAACCCATACAATGTCATGTACGAAGAACGTATCGAATCAGTCCAAAAACAATTTATTTTGTACGCACTTCGTAAACTAAACTGGACAACATTTCCTCTTCCATCGTATAAAGCACGTTGCATGCTCATTAATATACAAACACTCAAAGAACGCCGCGAATTTGCCATACTTTGTTTTATCAACGACATTATTTCTCGACGTGTACAATCCGCATCATTACTTTCGCAAATAAAATTTTATGTACCTAACCGACAACTAAGAACTCGTAATTTATTCCAAGAACAATCTTTTAGGACAAACTATGCAAAAAATAGCCCCATCAATAGAATGATGCGTCATTATAAGGAAAATTGTGTAATAATTGATCTTTCCATGTCTAGAAAACAAATCAAATCTAAACTAAACCGTAGAAATAATGTATAGTATATAAGTAAATATTGTAAATCATTCTATGTAGTCTACATATGCTTGACGAAAAAATAAATAAAATAAATAAATGCAAAAGATTAATAACTTGTCGCTTAGACACCTTCATTTGAACTATTATGCTTGGTTCTATTACCAATTTTGAGATGCGATTGAAATAAAATTACATCTACTTCAGTTGAAGTACAGAATTGTAATTCGTCGTTGAGAATTACCGTACTTCGGTAACTGAAATCTTCAACCATTTCATTCAGCTGCACTAGAGTGGTTGTTTGCACACAATATGAGATAAATTAGGTTCGTGCGAAGCACGTGGAAATGTCCCAGATAAAATCAATTTTAAATTTTTGACGCAAGACTATTATGTTCAATTCTTAAACGAAAAATATTTTCACTGCAATAGTGAAGCTATTTATATCACGCTTTTTTTTGAAAATTCTAGCGCTATTACACAAGAGCTTACAAATATATTAAAGTCATTGAGAATACTAACTCATTCGACGTGTTTTCTATTTCATCACGACTAGCGATGGAATGAATTGCACGGTTTGTATTTATAGGTTCGAGTAATTTTGATTTTTCTAACATACTGGCACCTCTGTGATAGAGATCGAGTGTAACAATGTTTGCCTATCTGTCTGAAGTTCAGCATAACTGACGTTGAATAGCTTTAATGTTATAGACTACGATTAAACATGTGAAATCGCAAAGCTTAACGTATTCACCAACTTCTAAACAGGCTTGTTATTTCTTCCCCAAATTTGCACAAAGAGCAAAATACACCGGTGCAAAGTTGTGTAGCGCGAAAACACTACTATGAGCATATCACTGCACAAAAAGAAACTTAAAAATAAGAAAAATGGAAAAGATTCTCATTTTTGACAACTATTTTCATTACTTGCACTACTCCTCTACGAGCAGGGCCGTGATGCACAACAAAGAGCCTCATTTTTTCGCTTTGTGTGTAGCAGTGGCACATATGGGAGCCACGCACAACTAATTGAAGAGGAATAAAACAAAAGAGCAGAGCTTTTTTACTCTACTCTTTATTTTCTCTAAGGTGCATGTCATCGCTGCTTATAAATAAAAAAAATGAAGTTAAAAGAATTCCTCGTTGTCCTGGATAGCGCAAGTCGAACGCGCCCTCAAACAACGGTATGCAATTTTGAGGCCCAGATTGCCACGTGTCAGTATACTGCTAACTGCGGATAACATTATGTATGTGCAGTAGTGCGGTGCACAGATTTTTCCTGCCTCCAAATGTATTGTTATCTTTTCAATTTCTATTACAATATGTTCGAATTTTGGAAGCCTTAAAAACAAAAACAATTCTTATTCGTACCAATTGACAGAGTTTTATTGACCATTACTAATCAAAATTTGGCAGATATTTACTGCTCAATTCCTTTTAAAGAATAAAAATATCTTACAAAAAAATATTTTCCCGGCCTCCCGCGGTAATCAGTTAACGTAAATTCCCGGAATTCGGGAATCCCGGTAAGTGTAAAAATCCCAGGATTCCTGGGAAAAAAGTTTCCCCATGGAAGCTCCATTTCTGGTGATAGTTTTGCTTTTTAAGTTTGGCGTTTGCGTGCTACTGCGGCTTAGTCAGGAGACATCTTCGTAAACTAGGACATTGTACTGATTTTGTGTTGGGTTGGGTTGGGCTGACTTCTCTGTCATTTTCACCTCATATCCCCACCGCCCCATGATATCAGCTGGGATATGAGCAAACCCTAAGTGCGAAGAGTGTGTAACCAACCCCAGTAGGTTCTTTGGTCGTATGCTGGCAGCGAAGGGAAAAACCGAAGAGCGTCTGTTCTCCATATTAGGAACGGCTTCAAACAGCGTCTGTACCGGAAGCAAGGCTGATGCCTCGCAGGCTATATCGCAGAGGGCCACCCCATCACGAGGCTTTATGTCACATACCTGCACACTTAGATGACCCTCACAATTTCAAAAACTGTAAATTTTTATATTGATATGTCGGAAAAGTGTCGTTTGTTTGCTGATTTTCGGTGAAATACTTCTCAAGTCTCAGCGAATAATTGTAGTTTTTATTGATATCTCAGCGAAAAATGATTTTGCGGAGAGCTCGGCTGTTGAAATCTTGGCAAAAATTGCAACAAATACTGAGATTTGTTGATAAGATATGTCGAATAATAAACCAAATATACTCAAAACACGCTGGTAAATGGATTTGTCGGGAGTTATCAGGCCGGTTTCATCAACGGCAGATCAACAAACGACCAAATCTTTACTATACGACAAATCCTCCAAAAATGCCGTGAATACCACGTCCCGACACATCACCTGTTCATCGACTTCAATGTCGCATATGACACGGTGGACCGTGTAGAGCTATGGAAAATGATGGACGAGAACGGCTTCCCTGGGAAGCTGACAAGACTGATTAAGGCTACGATGGATGGTGTAAGGTGTTGTGTCAAAACTTCGGGCGGCCTCTTGGGTCCGTTTGAAACACGCAGGGGACTAAGACAAGGCGATGGGTTGTCCTGTCTGCTATTCAATATAGCGCTGGAAGGTGTAATGCGAAGAGCGGTGTTCAACATGCGGGGCACGATTCTCACGAGGTCCGGACAGTTCGTGTGCTTCGCTGACGACGTATGGACATAATCGCTAGAAACAAGGAGACGGTAGCAGATCTGACTGAAGTGCGAAGCAGCACGAGTAGAACTGAAGATAAATGTGTCTAAGCCGAAGTACATGCTGGCGATAGGGAACGCTTGGGCAGTAGTATTATGATCGACGGGGACGAGTTCGAGGTGGTTGACGAGTTCATCTATCTAGGCTCATTGGTGACTGCGGACAATAACACCAGCCGGGAGATCAGAAGGCATATTATCTCTGGAAGTCGTGCTTACTATGGGCTCCACAAAACTTTCCAGGATCCAGGAAGCTTCACCACCGCACGAAATGCGCCATGTACAACACACTGATTAGACCGGTGATTCTCTACGGGCACGAAACGTGGGCAATGCTCGAGGAGGATCTGCAAGCACTCGAAGTCTTCGAAAGAAGGGTGCTGAGAACGATCTTCGGTGGTGTGCAGGAGGATGGCGTGTGGAGGAGAAGGATGAACCACGAACTTGCGCGACTCTATGGTGAGCCAAGTATCCGGAAAGTCGCTCAAGCTGGAAGGGTACGGTGGGCGGGGCATGATGTGAGGATGCCTGACAACAACCCCACCAAGTTGGTTTTCACCTCCAACCCGGCAGGTACAATACGGAGAGGAGCGCAGTGTTCTCGGTGGCTGGATCAAGTGGAGTAGAACCTGGCGAGTATCGGGCACCTGAGAGGTTGGAGACAAGCAGCAATTGACCGGGTGTCGTGGCGGAATATTGTGAAACAGATTAAATCATGTTAATATGATGTATAATCAGGAAAAAATAAAATTAAAAACACGAACCGTATGATTTACATGCAAATAAGCATGATTCTAATGCGAATATTACATTATAACTGGTATAATGTGAAAAAATGCAATCCGACGTCCTCTCAAACCAAATGTACCGCTGATTTGCGGTATAATTGAGCTTCTGCTCAAAAGAAGAGATTTTTAAATTTAGGCGCCATTGTTTCTATTTTGGCAACGAGAACATCTTCGTGCAAAAGGACACCCAATATCCTGTTTTTAAGGGCAATATTACGGGGAAGCGACAAAGTGTCAGTTATTTGCCCTTTGCCCTGGAAACGCAATTTTAGTGCACTCCAGCATCCTAATGAAAATATATTTGAGCACAAACCAATTATTTACTCTTGTCTAGAGTTGCGACAGAGAGCGAAAAGTATACTGCATTAAGCCAAATTCACACCTTTTCGATCCGATTCAGTGACGGTTCAGTACCGTACATGAACACCAATATTCTTTCATATATTTTGCATATCGCAGAGTGTGAGGTGTATGAAAAAATAGTGGTGCCCGTGCACGGTACTGAACCGTCTCTGAAACTGGTCGGATAACTGTAAATAGTGCTTTAATTATTCGCCGTGGGAGAAAACCAATATTTATTAAAACACACATAACACTAGTTTACAAATTTTGGGTTAATTGCATGAAGTTAAGAAAAAGGTGTTTTCTAAGTCAATTTTGGGTCGCTGAGCACGAAAATCATATTCATTTTCTTTTTCAAAGAACCGTTTTTGTGATTTTTTTTAAAAAAAAGGTGTTTTTGAGCACTTTTTGCAGTTTTTGATCAATATCTCAGGAAAAAATCTTCCGATTACCACAAACAACTCACCGTTCGAAAGATATTGATGTGCCCATTTCAAAAATGTATAACATGCTAGGATAAAATATCAATAATTTAGAGTTAAGAGCAACCAAAGTCAAAAAAAGTAGTGTTTGGTAAAATTACTACTTTTTAGTTGATTTTGCATAAAAAAATAAATCAGTGAAAAAAATCTTTTAAAATCTTATGTGACAGGCAAACTTTTCACGTGAATTTTAAGCCTAAGATCACGAAAATCCGACAAAAACTGGTGATGTTATTAGGCACCGAGTGAAAATTGCTCTGTTTTTCACATATCTCTTTTGGTCTAAAATAAGATTAGACTAGTTTACAAGAAAATGAAGTTACGAGAAAAAGTGCTTTCTAGATTAATTTTGGGTCGCTGAATACGAAAATAATACACTAATTCTCTTTCAAAGAAGTTCGAGTTTAAAAAAAAAATCTTTTGTTTCCGCTTTTTTGTTTTTGCTCTATTTTTTATAACAGAAAAATAATTTTTCATATTTTCAGAATCTAATGTGACAGATTTTAACAATTTTAAGGTAATCGCGATAAACTAAGAAGAAAGGTGTTTCCTCAGTTAATTTTTGATCGCTGAATACGAAAACCAAGTCCATTTTTTTCAAAGAAGCATTTTCAAGATTTCTTTGAAAAAGGTGTTTTTGGGCACTACTTTAGGTATTTGTCAATATCTTGTTCAACTAGGATCCGATCGAAACAGTTCGAAAGGTATTGATGTGCCCTTTCCGAACATGTATAATATGCGTAGATCAAATCTCGACAAACATCTGATTACGGCTTAAAAGCCAACTGTCAAAATTCTCTTTATAGTAAACAAAAGAAAAACGTTTTCTCTTGCATTATAAGACTATCAGCACCGGGCGTGGGTATAAGCAATTTACTAACCGTCATCATAACACGACACCGCACCGGCGGTTGGTAAACAGGTTGGGAAATGGAAACTTATCGTTTCGGTTTACAGCGAGTGTCTATATTTGGTAACTTCTTCCAACCGACGCCAACGTTGCTATTCGCAGAAAGGAGGCACAACAAAGGAAAATGTAAAAAATAGGATCTCGCGATAAATGTTATGCAGAAGTGTTCTGCGTGAATTTTGATTCGACTCGTGAAAGATTTTTATTTTAAATAAAATTATGGATTGAGCCCAATAAATAAAACTATCGGTTGTGAGACAATAAATTATTTGATTGAATTCAATAACATTTTTTTAAAGTTTACAGAAATTAAAACAATTATTTAAATTAAAAGTTTATTGTAACTTTAATGATAATATACTTTCAAACCTCGATTCACACCGATTATTTTGTCGTTTGATACAATGAACAGTATTTGTTTGTATTCAATTACCCACAGTTTTGATTATGCTGTATGTTTTCTGCGTGGAAGCAAAAATGAGTGCATCTAAGCAGCTTGGATTGAACTGGAAGATGTAGCATTATGTCAAGCTGGGCATGATGTGTCCCAGGATCCGATTGATGGGATGCTAGCAAGAAGCGGAATTTCATTGGCTTTGAAGCTTGTAAAAGCCCGAAAATTTTTATATGTGGAGGCCAATACGAAAGCTAATGATAGTGTCCAACGAAAATCGAAAATCGCTGCGAACAAATGGTGATGATTGTGGGGACTGTGGAAACTAAGATTCGAGAAGAAAGAAAATGCGTGTATTTTTCTAGCGCAAAGTTTTTAATTCAGGACCAGTAGTAAAAAGAAGATCACGACGATAATGGTTTATCACACACTCTGCAGCGCTTAGTTCAAAAACGCTGGATTTAATTGCAAATAGGTACGCATGGCAGGACACAGATCACACCTGTTACATCATCACCATCTCATTTCATCCGGTGGTTCATCATATTTTCGAGTGATAATATTGTGTTGTGGTATACAGTCGTGATTCGCTGGTTGGACACTTTGTAACTGGACCGCTTTTTAGTTGGACCTCCGCTAGTTGGACAATTGTCCAACTAAAAAGCATCTGAACGTCAAAATCTCGTGCCAAATTTACTTTGACAATCAATCTGACAATATTTAGAGATAAGAACAGATGCATTTACACTGCCAACATCTCCTTTGGAGAGTTTTTGACATTTGTCAGTCGGTCCAACTAGCGAATCAAATTCGTTAGTTGGACAAGGCTGTGGCCGAATCAGCGAATCACGACTGTATACTACCCAAGATCGCTTATTTGCCCCGTTTTCTATGGGATTTCCTATCTTCATGGGACTGACTTGCGATCATAGGCAGTATAGTGAAATGCATGTGAATGCACTTGGAATTCAATAAGGATCTTTAATTTGGAAAAAATGTGCCAGTTTTTCCTATTTATTGATAGAAGGTGGTCTTACGAGTGCACTGATATCATTCTTAAATCTTAATTATTCTTTTCTGATTTTTTAATTTAAAAAAATCAAATTAAATTCAACCAACAAACTGACAGTTGTCCGATTAAATGACGTATCTGCAAATATCTCGTTCGCCTCATTGTTAACCGGGATAGCACCCCACACAGCATGATCTGGTACTTTGTCAATCCGCTAACAGCCTGCCATTGTAATCCCAACCCAGTTAAGCTCAACCGATTCTAGTTATAAACGGTTGTGTCACTGGAGCCAGTATACGAACTGGAACCAGCCGGAATTCCAGTTCATTTCCGGCTGAACTTTACTGGAAAGTTTCATCTGCAAACTATGGTAGATCTGATAAGGCAACCTATAGAGTCGTGCAAGTCGCATGGGTTTGGATGTGTTATTGTCCTAAAAGGAAACAAACTAAAAATGTTTTTTTTCCAATAGTTTCGGGCCTAAAAATTGGAAAAGGACTGAGATATTAACTCACGGTACTAATATGCATCAGAATATGGCTTAACCCGCACACCCCTAAAGATCCCTATTCACTTAGTCTGAAAATAAGGGGAGGGCGGGAGTAGACGGGGTTGGGTGGTTGTACTTAACTTACAAAAATGATATTTTTAATACATTTTAACATTTCTAATATTGTTCTTATAAACAGTAACACGAAATGTTAATTAACTTTATAATTTATTGTTGGACAATGAAATTGCTTGTTTCAAGACCTTTATTATAAATTTACTAGAAGTATTCCGCGTCGAACAATGTGGAAATGTCCTATAATTCTAGGATAGCCACTTTTGTTAATTCGTTGCAATAGTTTTTGACTTACTCCGACAATTTTATGCAAACTGTGGATACATGGATGTGGATTTGATGACCAATTTGGTAAGCAGCGAACGTCACGTTCAAAAATTTTCGAACGTTCCACTGTTTAACCTACCTATGATTAAGACCCGTGTCAGGCCATGGCAAACACCTGATGATGCTTTGGCTCGTTCTAAGCACAGACAAACAAATATAACAATTCGAAGACTGATTTGGGAAATACATCGATGATATTCAAAAGAGCACATCTGAACATTACATTACATTATTGTCGCTTCAGCTCATCGCATCGATGCTAATGCATTTGACAGGCGAAGATCTAATAGAATTTCAAATTGTTTGAGTTAAAAGTTGGAGACACAGTACGCTACTTCGAATTATGAAAAAATTCTTAGCGCTGACGCTAGGAATTTTGCACTACCCCGCAGGACCGTTGTTTGAAAGCAAGATTCCGTGTTATGTCATTTGCCATACTGATAAATTGGAATCAAATTTATAAGTTTTGAGCAATTCATCATTATTTGATTCCAGCTTTGGAATTATCGTATCGACGACAAAATGTTGAATTCAATTAATATATATCTGTATTAACTTGCCACAAATTCGTGTGTACCAATTTGCTCCAGGGTACGCACTTAATGTTTATTTCTTATAGTAGATGTAGTTGTAGTTAGTATTTCAGCTCCAGCGATACAACCGATTGTAATTAGAATTAGTTGTGTTATTGGCGCCGGAATACTACACAGTTAAGCTTTTTCGGGAAATCAGCCAGAATACGAATTACGAATACGAATTAGAACCAACCAGAATTTCCGATTGAACTTTACTTTACCCATAGGTGCACGCAAAGTTCATATATCGATTACCTATTGGCCGATAGTAGCGCCGGCTAGTGGCTACTTATTGCCAAAGGCTCGCACAGAGTGAACCCAAATCTACCTATCGAACAGTCAGATGGCTACCTATCGTGCAAAGTAAACAAATATTCTTCTTTCGGAGAACATGCAAGAAATGTATTAGTTAGTTAATATCATGGCGAAATATTTCAATCGTCGAAACAAGACACTGTATTCAGTTTATTATGCTTTTTTGTAACAATGTAAAATAAATTACATGGAATAGTATCAAGAATAAAGTGCTATAAGCCACGAAACAGCGGTTTTCAATTCACTCCATATTAATTTATTGTGTAACTCGGTTGAAATCACTCAAAGTTACAGCAAAAATTATGGGTGCCAGAAACAAAGAAAATGGCATCATTTTAGGCAGCGTTGCGCATTCCTCTGTACGGGACTCTATAATACCACAGACACTAATTGTTGTTTGCTTAAAAATGATAGTTATATGTTTTACCCATGCAATCTGAATTGGATGTCATTTATTAATAGCAAAAGTAAAATTACTTTTGGTATGGGTAATCCACATTGAGGGGAAATTCCGGAGAAACTATTGTTGGTTCAGCGCAATTCACAGCTGTCACGAGAGAGTTGACGATACTCCTTTTGTTCACGAGCACTAGATGTGTTTGGTGAATATTGGTTTGGAACTTCCTCTCAACGTGAATTTTGATAATTGTCTTTTAAGCACAAATCTCCGATCAACATGGGGAACGTGCTATTTGAACCAGTCGCTACTGATTCCTGATTCTAGTCCTAGGTTAGTTAGATGAGATATGATTACTATAACAACGTGCTCCGTGTATCAACCTAGGAAAACAACGCATTTTACGCAACTTAATATTATTGAAGCCACACATAAAGTACTATCACTTAATTATTTTTGTTTTACTGTATACTGTTCTGTCCAAGTTGTACAGTAATGTTTTCATTTCGAATGGTTACAGTCCAGCGTACCAAGTATTCATGAATAAGCCCACTATTCTGCGATTCAAAATTGCCTTTGAATATACTTAAAACCCAGATATGTTTACCCGGCTATGCTGTCTACAATATGACCACAGCTGATGGACATTTGGGCTATAAAATTTATGTAAAAATCAGTGTAAACGTCTATTACCTGGGGTATGGCAGTATTCTCACATACATTAACGCGCAATTTTTCTCCCATCTGAATATATTTAACTGCAACGTCTGAAGGACGTACATCAGATGGCTTCCGTATAATTTGGTAAAACCCAACTTTCTCTGGCTTTTCAATATAGTATTAGCTCCTCTTCAAAGGCTTCGAAATACATAAAAACGAAAGCGTATTCGAAACTGATCGTTCGCATAAACTGTTTCCGCAAAACAATCATTGAATGGTCGTAAAGGTTCCTTCTCCGCAAGTTTGTTTGTAATATCTAGCATGAGATCCTTTTCATTACACTCCTGATTCAGAGCGGCCGTAGTATGTGCTGCAGACAATAACTTCTGGGTAAACATTAGTTATTAGAATTCGTTGTCCGTTCCGAACCCATAACATTTCTTAGAATTTTTATTACATAGAGAATTTTAGCATATTTGAACAAAAAATGTCTTATTCAATTCAATAATACAATGTTTATTGCTTCAAACGGCAAAATTAATGTTATGAGCATTTTTTTTTCATTGAAACAATAATTAACTTTTAATCTCAATAAACATTTCCAGTTTGAATAATTTTACAATCATTGCAATAAAATATTTTTAGAAAAGAGAACGATGTTTGTTACTGAAATGGTTTTATTGAATTCAATAAATAAATGTATTTTCTTTCTAGCAATATGTTTTTCACTGAATAAAGTCCATATCATTAAAAAAACGATTATTTTATTGCATGATTGCAAAAAATGTAACGTAACTATAATAACAACTACCGGTGTAAAAACAGATTATTATTTTGGCAACCTATTTACCAACGACCGGTGCGAAAACGGGTGTCTAAATAAAATATTATCGTTTAGCGTAATCAAAATACACACGCATTTGCTTACGCACCGGTGCTGATAGTCTAACTGCTATGAACTGCGTTTAGCGAGTAACGGTTTGTCCGGAATTTCCTTTCAAAGAGACAGTTGACAGTTGGCTTTTAAGCCGTAATCGTATGTTTGTCGAGAAATGTACGTTTATTATGATTACAATAGACCAAAGTAAAAAATAGTCTAATGTTCGACCTTTTTTAAAAAAATGCACATTTCTAGTAAATTTTTAATAATAAATCAAGGACAGAAGAAAATTCTTTTAGAATCTAATGAGATAAATAAGCTTTTTGCATAAATTTTAATTCAATGGTAGATATGAAAGTATGTAGGTATGAAGCACTGAGTGAAAATTGTAACTTTTTATTTTTCGCACAATCATACTTTCAGCTGAAATAAACTTCTATACTTGATAGTTATTGTTTGTGTTTGGTACTGTCTTCTCGAGCTTGCATTCATCTATCCTGCGGCATTTGAATGTTTTTGGATATTTCATTGTACAACTAAGTGCTCTTTTGAAAATGTGGAAATATCGTTGGAAAAGTTTTATTTTGTCTGTGGTGAGTACGTATTTTACGAATTAAAGGAATTTTAGCCTTCTGCTTCAACAGACTTCACAGCAGATTCTCAGTTCACAGAAAATTACGTGGCTAGTGCTACGATCCCACTGAGACTCCTTCCCGATAGGGACTCGAATATTTGACGACTGGCTTATGAAACCAGTGCTACACCCTCTAAACCGCCGCACCAGGGCAGGTCCGCTAAAATCATAAAATTTCTATTTCGCTCAATGTGCCATAGCATCAACATTTTTCATCCGATGTTAGTTATATTAGGCTTAAAATTAACGTAATGATATTATTTGTTATCTTAGATTCTAAAAGGTCCGAAAAAAAAATTTGTTTTTCGGTAAAAAAATCATTTAAAAATGAGTAACTTTTAAAAATGGTCAAAAATGCACTTTTTTTAAACTTTGGTCGCTTGCAGCACTAAAAAATTTACATATGATCGACACATATTATATGTTTTTGGAAAGGGCATCTCGGCACCTTTCAACCTGCATATTAAGTAAATTAATTGAATGATTTTGACACGAAATATTGACTAAAAACTACAAAAAGTGCTCAAAAACGAGTTTTTTGAGAAAATCACAAAATCGCTTCTTTGAACAAAAAAATAAATATTGTTTTCGTGTTCAGCGACCCAAAATTAGTCTAAAAAATACTTTTTCTTGAAACTTCATTTTTCTTGTAAACTAGTGTAATCAAACAGGTAAAATGAGTACACACGTATACTGCGCACGGACTAAAGCGACTCACAGATTAAACAGCGTCACTGTGTGTGCAGATAGAAAATCGAACACACATCAATGAGGAATGATTGTATCAAATATAGCTTGGTGGGAAAAGGCTTAATCAACTAATACTTTTACAAGCAAGTGTAGCGTTTATTCTAACTCAAGTGGTGTTGATATAAGGCAGTAACCCCGAGTCCGGCACAGACCACGAATCCAGACCATAAATCCGAACTAATTCAGACTAGACCAATACCAGTTCCCGGATCTGGGCCATCCCAAGTAACTTTTCTAGTTTTATAGCATACTACAAGTGCATTCTAAGTTTTAAGAAGGGCTTCAAGAGTGCCATAAAACCTCAATTATTACTAGGGTTACCGGGTCTGGACCAGTTCGTGGATCCGCACTAGTTCCCGGATCCTGAGCGGGTCCCAGATCTAGTCCATCCCCTTGGTGCTTAAATCCAAAAAAGTGTCTGGATCCGAACCCTCGGTTGGAACACGTGTATCCAAACCATGGTTCTTGCTTCCCATACATGACGGGAAGGACAGTTCATGTTTTGTGCAGTTGATACCTTGCTGTAGACGTCCGGGACAGAAAGGAATTTAACACCGACTGAAGTACCCCACCACTACGTCGAGTCAGTGTTTTCTGACTGTGCTTTGAAGCTGACCGAATGTGAGCCGATCTTCAAATACGAACTGTATCGTTTAGAGAGAATCGAAGCCCATCTTTATCCACATTGTGTTCGCTTTGCTTGATGCGCAATACAATGACAACCGAAATGCTACACACTTATAAAAAATCCGACGCGGTTAAAAATAAATAAATCGTTCGCAGGAGCATCCGCATATCGTGATGTTCAAGATTAATAGTCGGCTACCAAAATCAACTTTGTAAGAGTCGGATATACTTTTCCGGTTTGTAATACTGAAGGTTTTTTTTATTCGACTCTTACAAAGGAAAGTGCAAATCCGATTTTTATGCTAGAAGTTTATATTCGGTTTTCATATTCTAATATATTTGAAGCGGGGTTTTACGAAGCATGTTCTGTCCTTGCGACTTTTATTTTCGGTCGCTCAATTGTTAGTACTATCAGTAGGACTGCAGTTATTGTAAACTAATTAATTGGATTCCGTTGAAGTACTGCTGCCCACGACTGTTTCGTTAAAGGTTATAAATACACATTTGATATAAATTCGACTATCTTTTACACGCAAATGTAAATATTCTAGGAGATTGTATTGAGCATTGGAATTGAACAACTTGTAGCACATGATCAAAACAGGTTTTTCGTATTTCATGACCCCAACAATTTTAAGAAAAAATAATTTTAAAGCACTATACACGGTAGAAACAAGTTTTCAAGAGAGTGTTAAAATGTTATCCAGAAATATATGCACCTGGATAAAAGAATGACGATTACCAACGTATTAGAGAATACATTACGCGATAAACGGAGGCCATATAGCATTCCGTAATAACAGATTTCGTTCGTGTTTTAAACGAATACAACTATTTTATTTACATCGAATGAGGTTTAAGAACCTCACGACTCCACAATATATGTGTAAGTAGTGAAAATATCGTTAAAAGCGCCAAAATTTATTTGTATTTTTACGGTCCACACTGTACTACTGTAGATGTTTCTCTCCCATAAGGAACATGTTTACTAGGAAATTCTTGTGAGTTCGTCAAAAGCAACGTTTTGAATTCATACTCCACGAAAATGTTATCGAGTTCTTATTTTCGGTTGACGGTCTATTGAGTATGTCTAATATGGCACTCCAGTTCCTACTACTGTATTCTACGCATCTCATGCTGTCCATGTTCATCTGATGATTGCTGGAAAGTTTTCTGGACATCAGATTAAGGCATTAATGAATTACTCTTGTGTTAAGCTATTTTCTCAGTCAAAAAACAGTTTTAACTCAGGCAACAAGCATATTTTAAAAAAATTTTCATAAATTTTGGAAGAGTAACACAGAAAAATCTTTTTTCAAGTTAATTTAAACACTCCGAATGAAAAATCAAATTTAAATAAAATATCATACAAAAATAAAAGTGTTTGCAACAGTCATTAAGATGTATTTCCAGCAACATCTTGAACGATGAATTCGCCTTCCTCGCAATCAATACCTCAAACCGACCTGTTCTCTTAATCTACTTGTTATTCCTACTTCCTAAAACCCAACAATTCTAACAGCCTAACGATTTCTAAGTACACAGAGAAATTCCACTAGAACTAACATTGAAACTAACAGCTGCACTAAACATATCGTTCAACATGTTATTCCGTATAACGTCCGACATCCGGGAGGGGCGGGTGGTTTTGGCATCGCGGAAATTATAACAGTTAATATAAGTTGCCTCTATTTTTTTTACTATATTCTACTTGGATAGAGCTTTCCAAGCCACGTGTCAGTTTCAGTTCGCTCTACAGTCTGTGATTATCACACTATAAATCGGTTAAAATAGTCTTACATCAAGTTTTTTTTTTCAACCATTTCCCTTCTTATCCTAAAAAATAGGCCTCCTCGTTTACTCTGTGGTGGGACCAGTTCGACACTCTCTATTCAACTTAATTCAACGATACGATAGCCATTTATGAAATGTACAGTCATTGAACATAATCTTTGGTATGTTGTCACAAAAGTTCCCTTCGTTCTTAATATGAAAATAGTATGCTTGATTGGAAGAGTTCGATTGCTGTTCGATACACGACAATTTCTATGCAAAAATCAACTTTGAGCTCGGTTTCCACTGTGTTGATGTTATAAAATGTGACGTTTGATTTTTGCAGAAGTATAGGCACTTTCAAAAATGAGACTCGTACGTTTGAACATATGGTTTATGGTTGGCAGGGGGCTACTCTCGAAGTATTAACCCTATGGGGAAGCCGCAACTTGCTTAAAATACTATGTAACACTTACATCACCAAACAGTCGTCGCATTCAGCCCCGGCATCATCCTCGCAGTTGCAATCACACAGTCCGCACTCACCGTCACCCTCGGTTCCCTCGAACTCACAGCAAGCACAGCACGGTTCCTCCACTTGATCGATCATCACTTCCGGTGTGGAAACCTACAAAACAGGATATTTAGCATTTATCAGGAACGAAAATGTCAACATCAAATAACTGACCGGTTCACTGGTTATTACTGTTTCTAAATTATCCGGAACTGAACTGGATGGCGCTCCGGGGAAGAGTATTTCCGGTGGAAACAGATAGGTATCGCAAAAGTATGCACTGTGTGTATTCTTGGTGTGCTGTTTCAGCTTCTCCAGCGATACCATTGGCATATCACAGAGCGGACATTTGAAGTCCATTGTTGTCGACTTCCTTCGCAACTGGCTGCTGCTTTTGTAATGTCGTCCGGCGGATGTCACTCTTTCTATGGTTGCAGTCTACTGATAGCGTTCCACACGAGATAACATCGTGCTTTGCAAACTTTTTCCTTCCCTTTCGCAATTAAACATCCATTGAATCAGCTGTGCGTGATAAAGGCGTACAGTTCGTACAATATTAAAGCGAAGGACATCCATTTGATTCCGGATGAAATTGAATTTAGTGAGATGTTACGCGTGTGAACTATTTACATATTAAACCAGGACAACATATTATGCTACTTACCAGGAACAGTGTTTAGATTAATTCCAACATTTTACGCCCAAAGCTATACTTCCGTCCGAGTACTGTGTGTGCAGCAAGATGGTATGCGAAAATATACGACCAGACGCAGCAGCCGTTCGAATGTTATTTACCACCCAACATGCCACCCACAACCAGGCACATGGTAGTAGCTTTTTCGAACAAAAGCTCTTTCCGATGTGTGCGATGTTTTCAGTTAGGAAAGCTTTTAGCAAGATACATGTTAGTTACGCAGTCATCTGGTGTCAAATAGATGCAACAAATCTGCAATTTTGTTCCCGATTCCCGATTAATATTTATTTAAAAAGTATGGTGTTTTTGCATCCTAGATTGCATGATTCGATGATCGAAACTCAATGCTTATTGTGCAAGAAACGACTCAGTTAAGATATAGACTTCAATATTATTCGCTTATTTCTTCACCCTAGCTAAACTTTAAAGAACACATCGGTAAACCTGGTTTCAAAATTAGCGAAGACGAAGAAATCGATAGTTCATACTAGCAAGCTTCTAAATTGGAAAGAAAAATTGATAACTGCCATTTTCAAACCCGATTTTTAAGATAAAAAGCTCGTTAGATACAGAACAGAATTTATCTCTATCTTTCTAATAAAACAAATGCACTTCCTTGTAAGAATGTTGAACAATTTTCATAAATTTAATGAAAAAATCGGAAAATGTTGGTTGTTTTTACATTGCTGTCCCAACACCGTATAGTATTTTTAACAAAAGAACACAGCATAACATACCGCTGAAAATGTGATTTTTTCTACTTCCGAGAACACTAAAAAAATTGAAAATCGACAGAGATAACAGTGTAGCTGAACTCCCGAAAAATAGTTTTTTACTGCACGGAAATTTTTCTTTTCCAAAATCGTGAATTAAGTTCCATGAATTCTTGAACAACCACGTTTCGTGAATTAAGTTCCATGAATTCTTGAACAACCACGTACGTTTCGAAAACAGAACCATGAACAAAACTGATGACATTTATAATTATGTTCAATTTCTCTTCAGTAACGCCCGCGTAACGCTTGGTGTACCTCGATTTAACATACTCACGATTTAACATACCCTCGATTTATCATACTTCGATTTAACATAATTTTTACCTCGATTTAACATACATGTATTTTTTTTAATTTTTTCTTTATAAATGTTACTAAAGCGAAATGTTGAGAACCAATACTAATTTATTGCATGATCCGCTTCAGTAAGGGAATATGTGCATCGTTTCTAATGCTTAAAGCAACATTATCTTCGTTTTTTAGCTAGATTATGTTCAAGATCCAAAAACTTTCTTATGTTTATTTTTGGTACGCACAACAAGGTGAATAAACGAATAATTTTCGTGGTACAAGTTAATTTCTAATAATAATTTAATAATGTAAGCTAAAAAAAGATAACTGGAAAGATATGACTAATCAAAGAAATAGGGCGGTGACGAGACATTGACGCTCGGTGAGTCCCACTAATAGGTATTGGGGCTATAGCGGTGATTACGAAACTATTGGAAATTTGTTATAAGATGATGATAGTTTCTCGATGGTGGAATGGTGAACGTATCCAACTCGAGCTTTGCAGAAAAAAAAAACTTCGTTGTGGATCGACACCTCCTGGAATCGCACAGAAAATCAAGACTATAACGATGAAAGACACAAGTCATCCTTCAATGCACGACTCCTAGTAAGCTCACGTTGTTTATTTATCAATATTGTTAAACAAACATTGCGGGCTTACCAGGAGCCGGATATGACTTAATATAAATAAAGGAAGGACACAGAAGCGATATTAGTCCGACACATGTTCTGATTAGATTTTTTATATATTAGTGCGTACTCAACAAATGGAGAAGAGATAGGGGTTTAAAAAATTGTACTGGCATTT
The DNA here is from genome assembly GCF_030247195.1 of Topomyia yanbarensis. Classification (NCBI taxonomy): domain Eukaryota; kingdom Metazoa; phylum Arthropoda; class Insecta; order Diptera; family Culicidae; genus Topomyia; species Topomyia yanbarensis. The sequence continues at coordinate 47,512,328 of NC_080672.1, read as the reverse complement.
GCGTGTGATTCAAGATGTTCAAAGACTCTGGGTACTAGTACCCCAGGAGTTATATTATTTACCATAATAAATCTTCGTGTTTACATAGAAAGCTAGGTGGTAAATCCCAAAAATGAATAAAAGACTACCATTTTTGCCACCGAAGGGCAGGGGATCAATTTTTGGCTTCAACCATCAAATGCTACGCGGTCTCTAGAGCGGTGTTGTCAGCAAATTTGCAAAATGATATTTAAGCAAAATGACATCAGTTTATAGATTTGCAGCAAAATATTTTCCGAGTGTCAGCTGTCAAATGTCACTTTCACTAAGATTTCAGCAAAAACCGATTTAATCCACCTATCAGTGAGATGAGACATTTCTTACACATATCACTGTTGTATTATTCATTAGCTTGCCGATCACACGCTAAATTTACAAGCAACTAGATGTGAGATGTGCATGAATAACGCTTCGAATAAACTGAATAAATTAAAGAAAAATAATAAAACAAAACAAAATTTAAAATAAAAAAGTTATTCATAAAATGGATAGAATGATTAACATAAATCAAATTAATAAAATAAATAAATCAAATTAGCTCAAATTAAAATTAGACGATTTTAAAACGTAATGAAATTAAGAGAGAAAATTAAATTGTTTCAGGATAACAAGCTATCATACAATAACATAAAGGACTGGCAAAACCGAATTGATAAAATTAAGAAACTGAATAAAATATGTGAACTGGGAAAAACTAACCATTTAATAAAATGATTGAAATAAATAATATGAATAAAACCATAAAAAATTGGAATAATAAAATAAATAGGGTAAGGTGGGGCAAATCCGACCTAGTAAATGGTTTTGGCTGTAAAATGCTCATTTTACATCGGATCAAGTCGTTTTATATACCAAATTAAAGGTTAGACTTCTGGACAACGTTCAATGTATAGTGTTTTATTCCTATCTTGGGAAAACTTTGAGATACCAGTGTTTTACGAAAACGTTCATTCTTGCAGTTTTCAAAAATGGTGGGGTAAACCCGACCGCCTATGTTTTTGGTTGATTTAGTATAGTAATGAATGTTATGTTATTGAATTGTAGCATGAAGGAAATAGAATTCAATGTCAATCTTGGAATGTCCAAATCACGAGCAGTAGTACGTAAAGATATTCCCATTTTTCTCGGAGCAATTACTAGACGAATACTATATTCATCACGTTTTTGTATCTTTCGTTTGTAATTATGAACCATTGTGAAAAAATAATAAAAAATAACAATAAAAATATATTCCAATTTTATAAATAATCATTTTCTTAGCAAAAAAGCAGTCGGATTTACCCTACTATTTAGAGATCGGATTTGCCCCACCGCGTCATTTTTCATTACGATGCAATTAAAAAAATGATGAAAAAGTTGAACTAAATTCATCTATGCACTTTGTAGGCCTTTAATCAAAGAATTTAAATCCACTTACACTTTTTATGCTTTCATTTTAACAATAAGAAATATCCTGTAGTCAATGATACACAAAAATCAAATCAAAAGTTGTAAAAGTTGGTTTGAGCATCTCAATGTAGACTAGTAAAATGCTGTCATACCACCATTATAATTATTTTCGATGCTCTACACGACAACATTGATATTAGTTCGCTTAGTGCTTTCGATTTTCGATAACAGAGGGGGTCGGGTTTACCCAACGGTCGGATTTGCCCCACCTTACCCTAATATGAATAATATGGATTACATTAACTCTTTCATACCTAATTATTTTGTCGCATATATAGGGTACCAAAGCCGTTTTTCTTAAAAGTGTTAGAGTAAAGAAACACGAAAAACCTGTTTTGATCAAGATAGATGCTTCTCTAGCAGTGTTAGAAGCTGCTGAATTTTTACATACTAATCCTTAATACACATCTCCTGCAAAGTTTTGAATAGTTTGGGCAGAAAAGGTAGCCGAAAGCAGTTCAAATTAATAGGATTTATCAGTTTTCAAAAATATTTGAAGAAAACGAAGATATATCAAAATATAATTTTTCACCGATAACTGAAAATGTCTCTGGCAGCACTGCTCTAGTGAAATCCAATCAAAACAATTGCAACAACTTGAGTTCTACGGATCTTTCTTGCAACTATTAGCGCTCAAATAAACGGTGAATGTCACAATTATTAGTTCTACTTTTTTGTGAAGAAACCTTGTCCAAGCCCAAAGTTATACTGCCCATGAACGCATATTTGTCCCGTTTTTTATCTTTATGGGACTGATTTGCGAACATGAGCAGGAAAGCTATTTGAAAATGTTGTTCATAAATAACAGGGTGAACAGAGAGTTAATAAAATCAATAAAATGAATGGAATGAATAATATAAACAAAATAAAGAATTTTTATCACAATAAAAATGTTTTCTATCTTTTTATCATTTTTTCATTTTGTTTGTTTTTAAGCAGTTAAATTATTAAAATAAAAAAATCAGCGATATTAAAAAGTAATAGAATTAATAGAAGAAATTATATTGTATCTAATTAATGTTCTAGATGAAATGAATAAAGTGAATGACTGAACAAAATTAGTCGGATTATTAAAATGAATAAAAGTGTGAACCGGAAAAATATCAGAAAAAAATATTAGAAAAAAGTGAATAAAATAAATTAAATGAATAATTCGAATAAGATACATAAGAAAATAAACTGATCGGAATGCATACAAAGAATTAAATGAATACAATAAATAAAATTAGGTCACATAAACAAAACAAATAAAAACAATGCAAAATGAAAAAAATCTTTAAAATGAAATGATCATATATTTATTATTAGTCAAATATTTAAAATGCAAAAAGTAAACCAATCGAATATAATACATTAAAGGAATGAGCTGGAAAAAATGAGAATATATAATAATATTTTAAGAAAGTTGTTGAAATGAAGTAAATGAATAAAACGAATTTCACGAATTCCAAAACCATTGTTTCAGAATATTCTGAAATGTTTGTGAAAATCCCATTGCAAAGAGCACGTTTTCGTTCTTCTTTTCTTGACGGAATTTTTAGGATTATCTGGTGTTTCTACTTTATTGATCGTCCTTAATTAGTCATCAGAAAATCTAGAAATCAAGAATTTGTTTTGGAATTAATCTGAAAAATGATTTTGTATAGAATGGAATTTTCAGGTCCAGTATTTTAACGCGTAATTAGAAATAGTAAACTGAGAAAAGGCCACCTGTAAATAGTATTCATTCGCATTGAAATATCTAGAAAAGAGTGTCAAGTGTCCAGGCTATGTTGGCAATTATATGATTGTCGATGGCATAAAACTCATACATGCAGTCGATTACAATGCAGTCTTTTTCCACCCATCCTTATTACATGCGAATTGTTTCGTTCGGAACTCTCGTTCTGGAGATATGGGTTAATGAGTCCTATACAAAGCAATACCATTGCAAAGAAATGGTTCAAACTACCAGAATAAGTACTTAAATTCATCGAAAAGCCAGTTAGTATTGAAAGTGCCCCTGGACTGCTTTGAGACACGAACATTCTTGAAATTACATGTCGTATTTTTTCGCAAATAAATATGCTTTTAGTCACATTAATCATGAAAAATGTATATTGGGGTTTTCAGTACAACTAAGTGTCAGTTGTGAGGAATGGTAAATGATGGTTAGAGCTGTGACATATTTTTGTTTATAGCGCGAAATTTTGATTCTTTAAATCTTTATTTTTAATAATGCAACTGATAAATTTTCACTACAATTTTGTTATTCAAAAATACAGTTGCTCTTGGTGATGCTACGAGTATAATATGAATATGAATTATATTAGAAATCTATTTTCTCACTACTAGGAGGATTACTTTATGTATTCATATACCATCCAACGTTTATCTCACGAGTGAACGCATTGCTCAATCCAACGGGTAAATTCATCAACTCTGTACAATGAGGGTGGATGTAGCGTAGTTGGTAAATCGATTGCCTTGTACGCAGCGAACCTGGGTTCGAGTCCCGACCCCGCACATAGGGTTAGAAATTTTTCATAAGAGATTTTTCTAACCCGAAGAGGCGAATGACCTTGAGGTTAAAACCTCTATAATCGAAATTAAAAAACTCTGGACAAATTTGCACATTGAAGTGAATTTACACATTATATTGTCTTTGAAATGAACTTGCTTATTAATTTTTGAGAAATAGGTAATTGATTATTAAGTAAATTCACAAAATGTTTTCGGAATCAAAATCCTTGAATCACGCAGATGTGTTTGCATACCCGGATATTCAAAATCGGTTTAGTTTTTACCCTAAAAACCAGCAAAGCAATACTCTGTATGGAACGGTCTTGGCTTTAGTTAGTGGAAATTGGTAAGCGAAGAATGAAAATACAAAATGTTTAATATCTCCGCCGCTCGTGAACGGATTTTGACAATCTATAGCTTGTTAGAAAGGTATTTTCATAAGATTTTTGTTTCTGTTTATTTCACGTGATATAATTGCCTTGTTCGAATGTTATTCGTCTCAAACCAGCCCTGTTTTGACAAAATTACCCATATCTCAGAAAGTAAACAACATATCGAAAAACAAAAATAATAGTGTCAAATGGGAGCGTAAGGCCTTTCATTTGAAACTAGTTTCATTAAGATCGGTTCAGCCATTGCTGAGATAATTACATGACATTTTGTACATACATACATACACACATACACACATACACACACACATACAGACATTGTCTCAATTTGTCGAGCTGAGTCGATTGGTATATGAAACTCGGCCCTCCGGGCCTCGGAAAAAGTTTTCAAAGTTTGAGCGAATCCTATACATTTCTTTTGTAAGAAATGTAAAAATGTATTGGCTGAGAATTAATTTATTTAGTTATGAATATATGGGTTCTATGTCACTGTTAGGTGGATTCAATCAGTAATATCAGTCTACTTTCTACTTCTGCCCAAGTCAGACGTACAATTGAACCAAGTGAACGACAAGCAATCTCTCGATATAGTGTGCATTGTTTCGAGAACAAAGGAAAGATTTAATTTATTCTTGCCATCATGAGCAAAGTTGACGAAAAAAGTCTACTTCGACCCAACACAGCGGTCGTTGACTTTAAATTCTGTTCAATACGATTGAGTTTTCGTGTAGTGGAATACCTGCTGAAGGTGAAGATGCAGCTTAAGCTTAAGGAGGTTATGTATCTTCAGTATCATCATCTTCGCAATGTAGTACTCGTATCATTCAATACGTTATCCCAAGCCGAACGTTTCGTTTTGCAGAACAACTTGAAGCACGTGGCTGAAAGTGATAAAGTTGGAATTAAGATTCCCGTGTATATAGACAAAGACTACGTTAATGTAAAGCTACATGACCTATCACCACGTACCCCTCCTGATCTAATTGCAAAATACATGTCGCAATACGGAGAAGTAGAATCCGTTACACGTGATACGTGGAGAAATTTATTCCCAGGTACACCTAACGGTGTTCTTGTGGTGAGGATGCGGATCGAAAGACCTATCCCCTCCCACTTGACTATAAAACTGAAAACCCGCGAAGCTACTATTAACCAAACTACGTTATGCACCCATGAGGGGTAAGCTCCTACATGCAAATATTGTAATCAGACAGTGCACCACGGACAACCTTGCGCGGAAGATACAGAAGAGAATGCATCTCTACCGATTGCCAATGCATCCACGGCAAACCAACCAAAAAAAGAGCCTTCAATACCAACCCCTGAAGCACAAACGGTTGCCAAATTTGTGGCAGCTGTTCAATCCATATTGACAACAGCAAAAGCAGCATTCAGCACATCAAAAACCACTGTAAGCAACATCGGTGAAGAAGATGATAAAAATGGCGACGGATTTACATTGGTCACCCGTAAGTGTAAGAAGCAGGAAAGAGCACCTGATCGCGAGCACCAAGACACTTTTAACGATAATGACCTTGATGTGAAGGACAGGAGAGAATTAAATGATCCCCATGACGCAGCAGGCGAGCCGCGAAAGAAGGGGTCGCAATAAAAAGTTGCGCGCACGAGATCCAACGAATAATCAATAATATTTGTTTTTATTTTTATTTTTACATATTGTAATCACATAAAAGATCCACGGCTCCGTTAAGCTACCGCTATGAGCCGTGTCAAATAAACGAAATATAAAAAAAATCAATAATATCATTGCAAATATTTCGAGCGATAAATAAAATAATAATTCTGTTCGAAAATGTATGTTAAATCGAGGTACACCTGTATTAATGAAAATATTTGTTTTTGTTTTGTAAACTTAAGTCATGTTATCCGCAATGTCATTACTACATCGATTTTCTGTACGTGAACTAGTACACAACTTTAAGAACATTATTCATAAAACCAAAGGTTGACTTATGATGTTATTCATAGATTTAGGAACATTAGTTACAAAATCAAGACTAGATTTTTCTAGATTTAACGAAACTCGGAATTTTATTCATGAATTCATACAATCCTCGTGAACTAACTTATGACTCATAATATATTAGTCATGATCCGTCATCGAATATCCGTGCTCGAGAAATAGTTCACAAAATCATCAAATGTTATTCATATATTCATGAACTGGTTCATGATGCCTAGTATAATAGTCCCGACTTACCATTCGCGGTCGTGAAATAGTTCAGGAAATCATGAAATATTATTCATGTATTCGTGGTCTCTAGAATACTAGTCACGATTTAACATTTCACGAAATCACACAATATTTATTTTTTGGGTAATATTTATTTGTTAATTTGTATTTTATAATAAGAATACATAACTTATTTACTTCCATTTTACACAGTTAATCTGACTCACAGTTTTTACATGTAAAACTTGTACGCAAGCTTGTACGCATGCGTTAGGGTATGGTGTCCAAACCTACACGACTCACTTGTCCCAACGCAAACGCAAAACCCTGCTCAGTAATAACATTTGAGTTACTTCTTAACAACTAATTTACGTTGCAACCTATTCGTGAACTGGTTCATGTACAATGGTCACGACTGACCATTCGCACACGTAAAATATTTCACAAAATCATGAAATATTATTCATGGATTCGTGAACTGGTTCATTATTCCTAGTACTTGACCCACGATCTATCTTGCGATATTTAGAAGATATCCCTAATAATTTTCAATTTCATGCAACATGATCATGAAATTTTCACGGGAACTATTTCACAAAATCTAGAGTATTATTCGGAGAATCATTTTTGTTCCATGCACTATTCCATGATATGTCATGTATGTCCAGCTGCTAGCGAGCAGCAAGAGGCATGAGCAGTAAGTATAAGAACTATTAGAACATCATTTGATAAGGTTCAGTGCGATGTCTCAATAGAAAAAAACTGCGCTGAGCATCAAAAATACATTATAGAGCTACAAATCGTGTTCGTGATATAGTTCATGAAACAAGATCCCGCTTATTAGTCACACATGTGTCATGAACATCAGTCACATCACTCCACGTATCAAATTTGAAAGTAAGCTCTAGAATGAAATATCATCATAACGTGCAAATAAATAACGAAAATCGTGACTAAGATCCTAAAATCAAGAACATAAATCATACTATTAGGACAAAAATATGATATCATGAACATAAATCACTCTAAAATATCAAGATAACGTGAACAAAAATTACGAAAATTAAATAACCCCGATGATGACCCGGACATGTGCGAAGACGACAAAGATACAAATGACCCCTTGATATAGTTGACGTGAATGCAAGGATTTCCCCGACACGAAAACGGATCTCCGCGCGCAATGGCAAGTCGCGCGTACTGGATCGATCTTAGCATTAATTGTTTATGCTATATTTATAGTGAGAAATTTTGGTTTTTACCAAATTTTCTTCCTTAGGGTGAAATATAGCATAATGCTTTCGCATAGGCCTGCTAAGCCAAGACAAGTTTCGGCTTCACTGTGTCTGATCGGCATAAACAGAACTTCTGCTCGAACGGGACATCACGTTTGATCAGACGTTCGATTGAAACACATAGTGTGTTTTAGTTTTAAGGGATTTGCGTCAAGCCGGCGCTATTCTATTCATACAATAAATTAGTGTCGGTTTCTGATGAGGCGAAGCCGAAACGCAACATAGTATGATTAATTGTTTGTTATTTTTATTGTTTACATCATGTAAATATATAAAAGACCCACGGCTCCGTGAAGCTAACGCCTTGAGCCGTGCCAAATAAACGAATTAAAAAAAAAATACGAAAATAGTGACTAAGATACTGAAATTCAAGAATATAAATCACATTACTCGCGATTAAAAAATCAAGAATAATCGTAACTAAGATCCTGAATTCATGAACATAAAACACTCTACTCGTGACTAAAATATCATGATAACGTGAAAATAAATTATAAAAATCGTGAAAAAGACGCTAAAATCATGAATATAAATCACATTACTCACATAAAAATCGTGACTAGTATCCTGAAATCATGACTATGAGTCACTCCACTCACGACTAAAATACTACGAAATAGAAAATACGAAAACCGTGAGTAAGATTCGGCAATCAAGAACATCAACCACGCTACTCTGACAGAAAAATTCGATAGCCAACTCATGAACAAAATATTACGGTAACTTGATGAGAAATCACAAAAATCGCGAAAAAGGTTCTGCAATCATGAACATCGTTTAACTGTCGGCTGTGTATTTCCAAAATGTGAACAAGGATCACAACAAAAACTAAACATGCTCAGGACACAACCACAGTAACCCTACCAAACATTCGAATGTACCGCCATGTACATATTCGACGCGAACTAGTTTTTTGGAAACACAAATAGTTCCATGAATACGAGATTAATTATACATAATTTCAGGAACTTGGTCGCGGTTTTCGTAAATCTTTCAAAATACTGCTTTCTTTATTTGTTTATTTGCTGGATAAACACCCATTGGCCACAATGGTGGTTCTTAGCCTAGTTACGCTTAAGAGTAGACAAAACGCATGTTAATCGTATTTCTAGTCAAGTGGAAGTAGAAACCTTTGGCAACTCTATTGAAAACTCACTGGAGTCCGGTAACAGTGCTGTGGCAACCGTAGTTGGTTCTCGTAAAAGTTAGAACATGGGTTCAAAGATTCTGACGTTCTAAAATTGTAGAGCAAATCCACTCTGACAGAGGGTAAGTCAGAAACGAATAGGGCTCGAGAGCAGTCCCTCCGGATGCTGAGTGTATCGAGGTGTATTAACTAGCAACGGTTTTCGTAGCTCGGCAGTTGGAATCAGTTTTGTCATGGGACATGTCGTAAAGCAAAGCGTGTGAGCCGGCGATGAACAGCCTTGATTCTAGCAATCCCGTTCTGGTAGTAAGGATTCCAAACAGCAGAATAATATTCTAAGGTTGAGCGGATCAAAGCACAATAAAGCGATTTAAGATAATATAGCCCCCTGAAGTTTTGTGCTATTCGGGAGATGAACCCTGATGCCTTGTCCACAATGTATGAAGTATGTTGTTTGACGTTACCCAAGGTGCACTGGATCGGATGACGTTTCCGCGCGCAAATGTGACAGTTGGGCATTTGCTTGGGTTTAGAACCATTCTGTTCAGATCGCACCAGGTACTGAAGCTGGCAAGTTCACCTTCAAGAAATTCGATATCGTATCTGTTCGAAAAGCTTTATATCGTCGATATTGACGTTATTGGAATAGAGGAGAAATAGTACTTGACCGAAGTGACTTCCGTGCGGGATGCCGAATGTAACGAGATATGGTGAAGATAGATAGTCCTTAATGCTGATTTGGACTTGCCTTCCATCAAGATAAGAACGAACCAACGAATAAATTGACCGTCAATACTGAGTTTATCCAACTGGGCTATTGCTAAGTAAATAGAATCGGTTTGTAGTCCGTCTGTAAATCCATCGACTACATGCGTTGTGAATTAGAACAGGTTAGTCGTTGTTGACCGTTTAAGCATAAAATCATGTTGGTCATCTGCGATGCTGTGTTTCCAATGAAAGAAAATAGGGTCCAATCAACTCTCGAATAGTTTGAATACCACAAACACGAAATTCCTCGATAATTATCGATGTTCAATTTGTTTCCCTCTTCATGGAAAATTTTGGTAGCGAGAGATAGCACTCATCGAAGGGATTCAAGAAGCCCGCTGATGCACTTTTTGACAAAAATCGAAGGTACACCATCTGGACCCAGAGAGCTGGACACCTTTAGCTTAGGAATCCCTGTAAGAATAGCAGCATTATCGATTTGAAAAAAAATCAAATGATGCTTAAAGTTGAAAGAATGATCTAGAAACGATATGAAACGGAATATCGAGATTTTTAAAAAAGTGCAATTATTTGGATGAGTGAAAGTTGAAAAATCGGGTTTTGGAAAATTCCACGAAATGGGGTGAAAATTGAAATGAAAAAAATATTTCTAACCTGTAATACATTGATAACACGCAACGCCACTGTTACAGTAGTTACTGTGCGAAAATTATACTCGCGAGCCATTGTTTCGAAAAACTATAAAATATAAACAATAAGACAATAAAAATTAGCAAAAATGAGAACGTTTCTACTTCACAATTAAATTAAAATAATTGAATAAATGATAAAAAACGATTATATAATACTAATTGTTACTTAAGTAGTAAATCAACGAGTATTTAAACTGGTATTGTCACGAGTCACAATTTCACTGACAGCACAAAACCTGACGAAACGCTAACGGCACCCGTACACTGGGGTACAAATGTACCCCACGCCAACTTCGACACCTACTTCCTACTCTTATTAGATTTGAATTATGGTTAGGGTCCCAGGTCGGTAAATGCCGAATTCTCGTCTTCACGCGGCTCCAGAAGCGTGGGGTACATTTGTACCCCAGTGCAACGTTCTAGGGTTAAACTCGATGGCTGGTATATACAAGAAACCGAAAATATAAAGGTTCCACCTCTGAAAAATAATTGACTCCGGAAAGATCCCAGATCCTGAATCCAGCATATTTATGATCCTTAAAAAAATAACAGATCAACGATATGTGCGGCAGATCCCAGCTGGACACGAATATGAACACTTGATGGTCCACCTCGGACTCCTAAGCAATCTTTCGACCGGGACCTGGCACCATGACATTCTGAAGACGCCAAGTAAAGTTCAGCTGGAAATGAGCCGGAATTCTGGCAGGTTCTTGTTACTGGACCCGGAATACGAGTTAGAACCAGCCAGCATTCTGGCTCATTTTCCGAAATTAAACTGGACGCGCTTCATCAACTCGATATGAATGAGACATCGGATAGTGAAGACGAGACATCGGATATCGTAGAGTTTATAAGTGATAATGATGAATGGATATTCAATGTGGTAAACAGTCCCAAGTCGTTCGCCACGGTTTTGGGAAGTTCCGGAGGATTTTCCTAATGTTACTGGTTATGGTTTCTTATCGTTTTTATCTTTCGTGTTTGTGTGTTTGTTTGAGGAATCACTATTGTTGTTTTGAGCCGAATAGAAATAGCAATGACTTCTCAGTCGATTTTTAGTATGGGTTTGGCCTATTGTGAAATATACGGTACAGTTATTTGTGTTTTCAAGATCCTATACTGCCTATTAGGACATAGAAGTCCTGTATGGATTTTTGTCGAAGGTGAGTTGTCTGTTGGTATGTATTTTTTATGCGTTTTTCGTTTATATTATTACTAATTAACCGATTTCGCCAATTTTCTCTATTGTTTCAGAGAGCAGGTAAGGGCGCTATAACCCTAGCTCATTAGCCAGGGCAGGGCTAAATACCTCTGTCCCATCCCAGAAACCTAGGACCAAAGGAGTGACATTAACCCTCTTAGCAAAGTCACTCCCAACGATTTATCAAACCCCCATCAAATTGAAACGGTTGTGTACGGTTGTCCACGTTTTTTCTTTATTCAAGGTTCAAAATAATCCGTTGATTAAATTATTCATTGAATGAATAATTTGATTGCCATATAATTTTGAATCATCTTTATTTTGTACGCTGCACAGTTGGCCTGGCCGCTTTAATGCTTGTGTCATATTCAATATGTGCCACAAACATTAATAATAACAAGAAAAATTGTGGACAAACGTCTGCAATTTTCCAGAATCCCTACATGTATTGGCTGTGTATGTGTAGACTAGGCTAGACAAGATTAAGCTGGACGCGCTTCATCAAAAATCAGCTCGATTTCCTTCGTGGAGAATCCGATAGCCAAATTTACAACCAGAGAGACATTATATTCAAAGATGCCTTGCGAACGTTTTTGGAAATCCGTAGCTCTGTGACAGAAACCTCAGCATAATTTCCCATTTGTATCGGCGTTCATGAGTTGGCAAGATATTGATGAATGTCATTCGAGTAGAAATGGTAAAGAAGGGGGCACAAGAGCCTGGTGGGAAACCCATGTAGCCGCTCCAAGAAGTTGCCGTATCGCTATGAGAAAGGGTTATGTGTTTTTCTGCCATTAAATTGTGCGAATAAATGCTTAAAATTAACGGTGAATTTTATCCGTGACATTAATTGTTGCAGAAGCCATTTGCTTTTTCGATCGTATGCTAGTTTAACTTGAGTTAAAAGCAACGCAAAAGAACCGTTCATACCCTTTTCTTTGCAAAAAAAAACTAATTTAGTTTTGATAATAAGCCGTTTGCCTAGGAATAGTAGGATAGCAGTTGTATAAATTTAATTAGCAGTTGTATAAATTTAATTATCGACTCTTTACTGAATCTGGCAGATTCTTTAAAAAAATGAGCTTGGCTGTCTACCACAAGATCAGTATTTTTGCATGACAGTAGTGAATTGTAATTAATTGATACATGAGAATCAATTGTATAGTTCCTCGGCGGCACGTCTTGCTCAGTTTTCTGCTTAAGAACGAAGTACGGACACACCGTTCTTGAAAATTCTAAAACTCACGAATTCCTCGTTTGATCGAAAAAATCCAATCATCGTTTCGGTTGCATGACGATTTTCGCCTAAGGTTTTGCTCCAATTTTAATGAAAAAATCGCACGCGCCTGTTCCTCGAGTACGGGGTCAGCACCAAGGTCAACAACTTCATCCAGGTCCACAGCTTTAGTTGTTCTCCAAGATATATGAACTCTTCGACAACCTCGTACGTACTACATCCATTTCTACTTCGAGATCATCACCGTGCGGACGACCTGGTTCTCGATCTACTACCATATTCTTTATTTTGCCAAAGTTTATAACCAGTCCGATTTTATCAACCTCTCTGTTCAGAGACAAAAAGCCTCTTCCACTGCTCTGCGATCGACTCCAATGTGTCGGAAATCCATGTACAAGCATTATCTAGCACCACAGTTCATTTCGTGCACTGCGTTAAAATCCACAGACAGAAGATAAGTTCGCAAGTTGTATTCTTAAAATTCAGGGTTTGCCTGCTAAGGAGCAACTACAAACCATCCGGCAGTCGCGCCGTTGTATTTTGTGCAAACACTTTCAGATAATCTAGCGAAATCTTCCTTCAGCATCAGCGACTGCTGATTCGAGTGCTATATTATTGGCACTAACAAAAATATAATTTTGTATTTGACTAAACCTTCCAGAGTATCAAACACCTGATTCTGACTCTAATTTGAATGGATAACCTAATATAAATATCTCGACATCTGCTTTTAATATGCTCAAAGTTTTTGGACTCGCATTCAGAACCGCACTAGAAAATATACTTCAAAGAGACTATTTTAATTGATGGAGAAAAAATTATATCTTACAAATTTGTAGATTTTCTGGCTCCACATTAGAAGATGAATATTTATTTCGTGAGTGTACTGTCCTGTAATTCTATTTCAAACCTTTCCGATTAGAATAATCTGTTGAGTTCATCGATGATCGGTCTTACCAGCATTAAGAAAGTCAATAAAGATCAGCTATATTCAACGAGACAAAGTTCGACCGATGCTACCAGCGGCATGCGTCCTCTAGTAACTATAATCCCTTGTGATCCGACACATCTGTTTCAAAACTGACCTTGATTCCGATACACCAATATGCCACTTAAACTATCTATCTACAAGCGACTAAAATGCGTCACTGTTCTGTTGAGCATATGCTGCTGTTGTTAATCTATAGCAAATTTTGGCACCATCATGAGAACCCGCCAAAAACACCCATCAATTGAAATACTCCCTCCCATCCTAGAAGCAAATATTTATCTCTGATGCATTAAAACATACCTATTCCAAGCACAGTACCGCGTCCATGTTTTAACTAATTCCTTCCGCTGTACTTCAAAGCAGCATCTAATCCGTAATGTTTAATATTGGCATTGAGACTTTTAGTCGGTGGTGTAGCGAATATTAATACATATAAATGCATGGATGTGAAAATATACACAATTATTTGGCCTCGTCTGTTCCATTTAAACTAATGCGTCAGATACATCTCTTTCGATCTGGTATTACCGCGGTTAACAGACGACATGGGGAGATAAATATATATGTTCTAAATTAAACGTCCTACATATTTGCTTTTCTTTTGTAATTCTTTTCTCAGATACACGTATCGATATTAGAACAAACGTTTTGGGTTTGATTCATTGCTTAATTATAATCAACATACCAATTGGAATGGAAATTTAGGGATCTCTGGCGTCAACCAGCAGCCTGCGGCGGAGTTCAAATGTCAAATTAGAATCCCTTCGCAGCCCATTCTGGGATCAACGTCCTACATATTTTCTTTTCTTCTGCGAACACCCCAATTCTAATGGGAGTCTAGGATCGCTGATATCAACCAGCAACCTGCTGCGGAGTTCCCTTCCAAACACATTCTATTGGCACATTCGTTATTCGTTAGCAAATCGAAAGAAACGTAAAAAATGTGTACTACTCATGTTATAGGTTAATTGCAATGGAACATATAACTGCACACTAAATCGATAGAGAATGATGCTTATGTTGTAAATTTTCGTTTTAAAATTAATTGTTGCATGCAACTTTTAAAAATTTTCTGCGACAAAAAGAATATTTACATTCCTCACATAATAGAAGTCGAGAGCAACAAATGCTCGTGAGCCAATTAAAGATAACAACACTTGAAAACGTGTGAGCACTCAATTATACATGTGGAATTGATAACTAAAACAATCCATGTAATATAGTCACTCTAATAAACAAAAATAAACACGAGTTGTACAATTGCAATACAATTTGGTTCGTTCGTGATTGTGTATCCTCGCAAGGCCCTAAAATATTAGAACATCACTCCCAAAACACAGCATTCTCTTAATTTACAATAATGTTAGTATATTTCAAGTAAATAAATATTAAAACATAAACTTTATTGTACACGAACACATCCGATGTGAGCTTAAATACTTGTCATGAAACTATTTTGTAAAACCAATCGCATTCAAAAGAACAGCTAAACACGGCTCTGAATAAAATGCATAGCTTAAGAAAAATTGGGAGCATATTAATCCCATGTTGGCACTGGTTGGTCGAGATATATCTCATCGTTCACATAATCACACAATCACAATCACAATCGCAGTCTCCACAGTCTCCGCACGAGTCTCCTCCAGCATCACCACCACCACCACCGCCAGAACAATCGCAGCAGTCACACTCGCAACACCCGTCGTCAGCGGGAACCACTGGTTCTATCAGGACATCAGGAGATGGCACCTACAATGTAAAGCAGTCTAGATTAAACACAGCCCTCGGTGTGAAGCACTATGATTTCATACTGGTTCGGTTGTAATCACCGATCCCGGCGATTCAGTCACAATCATCGGAGATTCACTGGGAAGGAGCAGAATCGGCGGAATCAAGTACGTATCGTAGTAGTAGGAAGTATGAACGGCCTTCACGTGTTCTGTGAGGTCATCTTGCGACTCGAAGTAGCTTTCACACAGCGGACATTTGAAGTTAAGATCCATCGTTGGGACAAGTTGAATCACTAATCAAGCCAATTGTTGGAAGAGTTACTAATCACTTTCTGGACGGGTGCACCTTATCGGAAGCAATTAAGCAGCTGAAGATATCACCAACGAGTAACGCATTTCTGCCTCACTATACCGTCACTAGCTCACTGTGAATGAAATTTAGTCCACTATGTAGTACTGGTCGCCTTCGGCTGGGTTGGCACCGAACCACTGGCTTCGATGTCCAGAGAACGAGTTGTAGACGACATACACACATCACACAAACCGTAATAAAACTATTACAAACCCGTTTTTGTTTACGTTTTTGTATGACGGAATTTTTTGCATTGCTGCTTCACCCCAAAACGTGGGGATATCTGTGCTAAACGACTCTAAACATTGTAGTTCTCTCGAAGTACAAATATTATCGAGAGCTAACCAAGTTGGGCCCCGCTCAAGAGGTCTATTTAGCTCTCCCTCGCCGGTTTTGAGTATATTTCTACGACTAGTTTATAGGGATGGGGTCCTGGTCGAATGGTACTAGAAACTAGGCTCAGGTCCCAAAAAGAAACAATCGTATATTCGATGAGAATCAAGTTCCGCTTCGAAATGAAGTACATTTGCTATGATTTACTTTCGCCTGTGCGGGGAAACATGACACAATACATGGAAGCTTCGCAATGCGACTTACAGACAGGCACTCAAGTGAGTGCGCAAGCATGGCACCGGTCGTACAACCTGATTTCGTCACTGGCAAGCAAAACGATGATGTTAATAATCTTAACGCCATCCGTAGGGCGTGCAATTTATTAACAGACGTGCAAATATCAGCGAAGCCGGGCACACGGGGTTTCGGCTAGATTTGCATACCGTAAAATTAAACCAATTAGTAATGCAGTGTTGTTGGAAAATGCAATTTACAAGAAGAGGAAAATTATGTCCGCCTAACAAGACGCTGAATGTGTTTCCTTCTTACATTTGAACTTTAGAGCGGAATTGAGGCGCGATCGGCCTACATTCGAGAGTATCGAACGACACGCATAGTTAACTGGCGTATGCAATCACGTGGCGTCACATGGGATAGTCGATTGCCTACACTGAACTGAAAGAT
This sequence comes from Topomyia yanbarensis, assembly GCF_030247195.1. NCBI lineage: Eukaryota > Metazoa > Arthropoda > Insecta > Diptera > Culicidae > Topomyia > Topomyia yanbarensis. Next base: position 47,495,358 of record NC_080672.1, on the reverse strand, counting down.
TGAAATAAGCAAAGGTCAACCACTTGTCGGCACGGTCGAACTATGTTTATGTTGATTAGCATTCTAGGTTTTGAAGCAACATAAGTCAATGCGAACCATTCAAATGACGGATTTGAATGTTAATTTAATTTGCGCGATAACAAATATCAATACTTTTTTGATGAAATGACGCTGACGGAATTATGGAATGCACAAAGGAAAGAAGAATATAGCCCGTGTAATAGAAATTTTCTTGCGGGACATCACGCTTGACTAGGGGTTTGCTCAGGAACACAAATTGTGTCTCCGTTTTTAGAGCTAGCGCCAATCCAGCGCTAGCTTAGTCCTGTCACTAACTTAATGTCAGATTCTAATGAAACGAATTCGAAACGCAAGTTCTATAACTAATATAGTTATAGGTTTTGTGCTCGTCATCCGCAAAAATAGTTTGAAAACAATTTTCTCCTTAATCTAGAAAAAATAGGTTTTACCAAAATGGTTCTCCACTAAAGAGAAATTAAGCATAGAACACTGGTACTGTTTTAGCCTGGAGTGACTCCTCGATTGTTTTTGTATTTTTAGTGAGCTTCAGTTGGTTGGTTTATTCGATTTGCATATAATCTAAATCATCTGATTGCCTGGCTAAATATAAGATACAATTAACGAAATTCCTGCTAATTTCGTGGAAATAGAATGAAGCAATCCTGTGGCGTTCTTTGCTATTGCAGCTGAAACAAAATATGTTGATGTAACGGAGTTCATTTCCATGTACAGGTAGCAGAAAAAAAATTTAACGAACACATTACACAGTGGTCCAGGGAGCGAAATTGTTCACGCTTTTATCTTTGAATCTAGAGATTTGATGTCCTAGAAACATTTATTGTGCGTAACAAACTGCTTCTTTTGACTGAAACGATTTTAGAGCGGTTCTGGTAAAATTGTAGTTATAAAAATTATTGCAATTTTCTAGAATTTCTAACTTGTTTGGTTCTAAAGTTATACGTATCCATATTGCATACGTTCAAGCAATTCTTCATTCAGTCCAGTGATTTTACAAACTTGCTGTTTTGATTTTATAACTCTTTGTATAGTTTTTCCTGACTGGCAAACAATTTGATTGGATTTTCCACGCGTTAAGTTGGCCTCTCCATCTCCAATCCTTTAAAATCAGTTCATTCGTTTTAATGTAGGCATGGAGAGGTGACAATCCACGGTTTAACTGCTCAGGATCTTAACTATTTTCAGCGTCTTAACTTCATCCCACTCTTGCCACACAAAAAGCAGTTAGGTCACTTATAACCTTAGTATCCATCATGCTTAGTACTAATATGGAATTTATGGTTATTTTCCTACCATTTCGATTAAATTCAGCTAGGTTCAAGTTTTTAATCTTTTTAATTGAAGAGGAACCAGAGCGTTTGAAAATATGTGTGAGGAATTGTAGTCAACTAATTCACCATCCTCATCTTGATCAATGAAGTTTTGCTTATACCGGCATGGTTGTTGCTGCCATCGAAGATCCACTTATAGCTTACCTCGTATTCATCACATAACCAACCGGCGATAGCTCTCTGTTGGCTCTCAATCAAACGAACGTTTGTGTGATCTGGTAAAGTTTGAAGCGGAACTTCAGCTATCGACAATGTTATCGTTATACCTGTAATTCACATTTCAAATAATATTAACTGTTCTAATAACCATAAGTCAAATACAAAGCACCTACAAGATACGCAAGTTTTTTTTCCTCCAAACCCCTTTAAAAGACTCGACATACGAATGTCTTTGTACTGGCTTTTAAAAAATCCGTTTTTACAAATGAATTGGCACCCAGTTGGTGAATATTCATCTATGTTAATGGAGATCTGTTCACCATTAGCTTTTACTGGAAAGTCCAAAAGTTTTTTGATAATCTTCCCTGCGTCTCTATGGCCCGAATTTGTAGCACTTGTTACCGCTGCTAACATTAATTCCGCATAATAAATTTTCACGCTAATATTGTGGACTTTTCGAAGATTTAGCCGCGTACTTGAGGCTTCGAAGGGTTTCAGTGGTCGTCTTCCTGTTTTACATTTCGGTTCTAACAGCACCATTGTTTTATTGTTTCCCACCCAACTGTCTTAGCGGATATAAAGGCGGTAGATTGTCCATTTTTTCCACGTGACACATTTTAAATCGGGATTCATCCTAAGTGCAGCTAACAGTGGTACTGTCATTGGTAAATTGCAGCACCACCACGACTTACAATTCCTTGTCTTAAAATACAGCAGCTACCAGCGAGATGGGAGTGAATGGTTGCTATAAGAGAAATGATCATACATGATAAAATTCACTTAACAGATCTTCCATACATAACCTTCCTGTCAGCACTTCTGAATTGTACGACACTAACAGCACATATTTTGAGGGCTTATTTCTCAGCTTTGTGGAATCGAACTTTGCTTAAAATGTCAGCATTCTCTTCTTTATATTGAATACCATCATCCGAATACCATCATCTTTTTGTTCACTCTAGATAATCCCAGGCATTGTTGAGTTTTTGCACATTATCATGCCTTAATAAACCTAAAATGTAAGTTTTGTGTAATCTTTTGCAGATTTCTTTCCCTCCGATTACTTGTCCGCTTCTCCAGAGAAAAAACAACGATAACTAAAATGAAACAGTGAGGAAAAAGATGAGTATTATGAAAAAATAAATATATTTTGGCCACTCAGTATGGTTCAACGGATATGAAACAGGAACATGCTTAGTCATTTTTTGTAATAAAACCACTTGTTTGAATATAAAATATTTTTAAATATATTAAAGTTTAGTGAGCCGAAGCATGGTTCCATTTCAACATCTCCGATTGATCCCTAACTGGGATTGCTATCGGCTCACGCACTTTTGCGCGCTATGCATTCACTGACTCAATCGAAATGTGTCTCGACCAAACTAGCACACCGCGCCCATTCCCCTTACTGTTCAAAAGGGCAGTTTTAAAGTTTTCGATGATGTGTGCAACATATTAATAGGGCAGTGCTCTTCGGCATTATTCGCCCCAGTATCACAGACTAACAGACATAACACTATAAGGGAATAGCTAACTCCACCTTTTATTCACGGTCCCAAGCACTCATTTGCTGGTGGGTTACCACTCAGGCTTGGGAACAATTTTTTACTAGTGATCTATCCCCCATATGCTTGTCATATGTCAGTGGCGCCATAATATCAAAAGCGGCCACAGTCCCAACTACAAATATATTTAAAATGACCGTTAAAGTAGGCGAAAAAATATTTTCGAGTGTTATGTCTGTTAGTCTGTGCCAGTATCGTTTGTAGCGATTCGTTTGCATGGTCCTGAAGTAGAGCAAGATGCCCCCAATGGGTGATATTAACTTTACGTCATGACGCACTACCACATTGTCACTCAAAGAGACGAGAGTGATGATGGTGTGACGATATCAATCGATTACTTCTACTTCCTTTTTTTCACATAATTTTTGGATTAAACTTATGTAAACTTATATACAATATCAAGCACGTAAACCCTATCCACAGCATAAAAAAAATCACCAGTGCATGCCATTGAGACGTTTGGAACTGGAAATGCAAAATTACTGGTACTAGTATTCCATGGGAAGAATACGCGCTCTACTCTTCTCTTAGACAACGGCTATGTTTGGGACTACATCATAAGATTCTGTAACACTGTACACTAGAGATGATGCATTTTAGGTATTACTGTCATCGTAGTTCACATTAGAAAGTATTAGGCATATTTGTCCCATATTCTACGAGATTCCCTATATACATGGGTCAATTGTGCTTATAACGGCAGTATAAGGTTGATCGTTTTTAAACCCGGCACCCGATTGAAACGATTAAGATAAGGAGAGTGGAAATGCTAACTTTCTGTTTGTTAACATTGTGTAGACAAACGGCGTGCTCTTCTCCCTACCAATTGAGAAGGCTCTACACTACACTTGGCCCCAATGGTACATATACTAGATACATTCGTGGATAGACTAAAATATCCCAATCAAACAACAAACCAGCAGACATCGATGTCCTACCAACGGAATTTCACAAAACTATATCGGTTATATTCAGTGGTTTTGTAAACGATTGTTTATGAGCATTATTGTTCTACACTTACTAAAAAAACAGTTTTTCTAGAAAGTGTATGCGATTCTTTCAAATTCCTAACTAAAAAATCATCGGTACTACCATTACTATTATCTACATTTTTTTTATTTAACAATTTCTTTAGTAATAATTTATTTCCTTAATAGTTTTTCAGGTCGTGAAAAATAATAAATAAAAAAAAGCTGAACGTAACAACGGTTAACAGCATTTAACCGCCGTCCACTGTGTTCAGTTACTGGATAAAGCAATCCTACTTAGATTCTTCAGATGACCAAACATGCAGACTTCTAATGCAATGGTGGTTACGCGTTATTGAGGCGTTATTAAGTTCAAGCATTTTTAAACCTTTTTCACCAATGGCTTCCACTCATACCAAGGACATGTTGTTTGCCCTTCTTCATTTATAGGAAAATAGAACCGAGAAAAAGCGATCACCATTGTTAAGCCTATATTTTTTTAGTTCCAATCATCATTTGCGTTTTGATCGCAACATTAATCACAATGAGAATTGTATATTATAGATGGATTTATTTTGAAAATGTTTTTCCTTTAATTGATTTCTTTAACGTTATTAGATCCTAGGCGTTAAAATTCGACAAATAAAATTTAAAAGTAAATTTCGCAATAGAAAGCGGGATGAGATCGAAGAAACGAAAAGATTTATGTTACACACATAGTGCATGAATTTCTGATGTAAACATGTAAACAATATAACACACATACACTGATGGAACACAGCAGCACATTTCAGCGCATGATGGAAATAATAAAAGAATCTAAACGAAATACACAAATCGAAATTTAATTGCATAACCAGCACAAGTTCCCGCGGTGTTTCACTGTTGCTATCAGAACTTGTGGCTGTTATACACTATATAGACGATGTGGGCGTGCCTAACGTAATGTTCGAATTAAATTAGTGTAATTTTTTTCACTAACATCTAGCGTGTGCAAGTGCAGTTTTCTGTTCATATGGTGACTGATGACAATTTATGATAGGTGTACTTTTAAAACGAATTTTTACTTGTTTTTTTGCCGTTTAAAATGCCTGTTTGTTTTTGATTATCACTGCGAAATTTCGTAACGGCCACGATCAATGTGGGAAGGAATTCAGAGCATCAGACTCCCCAGAAGGACGCTTTGCGTTGATATCCATATGTTTTTGTTTGTTTGTTTGTTTGTATTTGATGGTTCCCTGAATTTGATCAAACTCGTTTAGCCGTAGCCGTACAAATTTCTGCCGTTCCCGAAAAAAGCTAATCAATAATTTATTCGTCCGCAAATGTGTGCGACAGATCTCACTTACTAGTTTAATTCTCAAGCTAGTCGAGTTCGAGTGTGTATGAATGTTAAACAACAGAATCTTTTCGTATCCTAAAAATGTAAAAAAATGTATGAGTTATAAAAAACGAATGATGATTAGTGTGGTAGGTTCGTTTCGTTAGAAAAGTTCGTTCGCAGGATGAGACGAAAGTAGTAGTGCTCAGATATTAGGAAAAAACGACAAAAGCTTTAGCACCAGAATGACGTTTGACTAAACTGAAATGTAGTAAAATAAAATTTAGAACAAAGCGTGAAGAAAAAATAAGCGAACCAAATGAATTTATGAAAGGCAATGAGAAAAAAAGACGTTGCAAAAAGCAAAGCGTATTTACCACATATAGTTCTCGGTTTGCGGAGCCCGCATAACGCCTACACCACCGCCAAGCCGTCGGTAGTTCATGCAACCGCACAGGCGCCACTGGTTCGTCTCTGGATCGTACACTTCGATGGTTTTCAGATAGGCTGTACCGTCGAAGCCGCCCACGGCATAGAGTTGCCCGTTTACCACCGCCAGGCCGACCTAAGGGAAGAAAGTGATGGACAGTCAAGTATAATTCTGGTTTACGGCTATTCAACAAGTAGCATAGATTTTAACTAATTGATGAATTCATAATCTGCCCATAACAGCATAAGAGTCCCATATGGAAAAACAGCAAGCCGAGAAAAACGCTGTTCAAGATTTACAGTTGCATTGAGCCTTATAGGAGCCTTATGAATGGGACAACCAAATTTTGGTATTTTTTTAGATATTTTCTAAACAAACCTGGTAATCTTATTTGTGCATTGTGATACTGAATACAATCCAATAGATAACTCAATTTCGAAAAAAATCCACATGGGACTCTTATGCTTCTATGGGCAGTGATGGTATGCGATATAACACATGACGGATGTCGGACATCCCTCCCTATGTTGACATTCTCTGCTGAAGTAACTAATTATGTTCTGTACTATACTACTACTACCATTTTAGATTGACGAGGTACTTCAATCATAGTAAAAAGTAAACTTTTTGAATTCCACTTATTGTTTGATTAAAAAACGTTAAATATTATTATTGTTACTATGATGGTAATACCATTTAATCGCATGCATTTTTCAAAAATTCAACTTTTATGAGTTTATTCATTTTATATTGAATGCAATAAGGTATTTGGAAATTATTAATGGTAAGGCGAATGACCCATCGAGGTTAAAGCCCCAATAAACAATACAATACAATACAATTATTAACGGCAATTGTACACAAAATTTGGTTACAAGCCATTCTCCACTTCGCAAAGTTAGATTTGTGCTATGCACGAAAGACATTGCTTAGGATCGGCCATAATTGGCGGGCGTGGACCGGACCTTCTGCATATTTTTACATTTACATTTACATTGACTGACTTTTACGAAGACGTGACATACGATGTTTCTCATTAATTACAGTTTCGTGGTTCTGATGATAGGAGTTATGGTGATAGTGCGCGATGATCAAAGTGGTTAAGTGGTGGTTGCGAGGTAGAATAATTGGGTTCCTGGCATCTTCTGCCGCGTAGTCGCAGTATCGTGCTCTGCTCTGCATTTTCATAATTGATTTTTGTTCAAGCAAAGGCGTTCACTGGTACAGCTCGCTGTTCTTTGGTATGGGACTTGACAGATATTTCGGGAACTTTTGTGCTCCGTAGAGAATGGCTATCTCTTCTGAGTATTTTTCAGATGGCGTAAGACAAAGTAAAAAGGTGTTGAGATATGTTGTTCATCGCTGTCTGGTTGTCGCATAAATGCTTGGATATTTCGTTTCTTCCCGTGACAGTTAACAAGGAATCGGTGAACTAGCGCTTGAAAAATTGGCTAAACAAATAATCATATTGGGAACTACGCAGTGCTTTAATAAACTGGAGCGAAGCTCAGAGGTAGTTGTTCTGACCTTAACCATCGGCTAGATTCTGCTTCCACAAAGAAATAAAAAAAGCAATAAAAGGCATGCGTGTTAAAGGCATAGACGTCAGCACTTTGAACTTTATATCCTTTAAAGTTGGAATTCCCACGAAGTACCGTTATACAACTCATAACCCTGGCACATGGCCACAAGGCATGCTGTTAAAAGAGTTTGAGGATAGCTGTACCCAACACATTTATTAGCCGTACCCAACACATTTATCACATTACATCGCTAATGCATCCCAGCCCATCAACTGCCGAGGACTTCGTAATGATTGGCAATGTCACTATACCAAGTTACACCGCCATTGTGAAGGAATGTCGATGCTGAGCGCATACTGGGACGCAACGTTGATTCAGGATGCCTCGAATCTTCCAGCACAGTCGACCAAGCGACCGTCAGCCGTTTACAAACTGTTCGTGGGATTGACGAAATGACCTTACAACGCGCTCAAAACGGTATCATGGCTTCGTTTTCTGCTGAACCTGACCCGTCCTCCAACAACATCGAGGTTTACTACCAGAATGTTGGTAGCTTAAATTCATCAACAGACAGCTATTTGCTCGCAACCATGGGCTGCTGTGACGACGCCATCGTCTTGACCGAGACGTGGCTCGACAATCGTACTCTGTCTCGCCATGTGTTTGGCTCAACATTCGATGTCTACCGCTGTGACCGCAACACCCTCCACCACCATAAGATATCAGATGGAGTGTGCTTATCGCCGTTTGCCATGGTATAAAAGCCCGAATGATCAACGATGAACGGTAGGTCTGAGCAAGTCTGACTTTCAGTGAAACTTGCCAATCGCAAACTGTTCCTGTGTGTCGTGTATTTTCCACCTGATAGAATCCGTGATTACAGCCCGCTCGATGTACATCTTCCTCCATTTCTTTCACCGTCTCGATCGCCGCCCCGTCTGATGATATTGTTATAATAGACATCGTGTGGTATCGAAAAATCTACGCTTTTCAACAATGCGTATTCTGGACAGCTACAACAGCGCGATTCTTCAACAAATCAACAATATCATCAACGAGAATGGACTCTGCTTTGTCAGTGCCCGGGATTACGCTCCGTACTGCTGCACTGATCCGATTCCTGTAGTACAGCACGTGCGTCATCGAGCCATAACTAATTAAGTTATAGGTGTTGTGCTCTTCACGCGCAAAGATGGTTTCAATCAATTTTCTCCCTGATGGAGAAAAAATAGTTTTAATCAAAATTTGTTCGTCATCATTTTCGACTCCTTCGTCAGATAGAACCTTTTGTTCCCATTTATCCACTAGACGTAACAACTCTTAAAATCCTATTTCTTCGATTTGACCCAATCAAATTAATTCCGATATTTCTGGGGGAAATTTAGATTATATCGTAAGAAATAAATTCTCTTTTGTTCATTACTCGGTCGTTCCAACATTTCCTACAAGTCTTTGTATAATAGTCCAGTAAAAACCGTCGGATTTCGTTATGTACTGGAAAATTAGTGTAAAGTGTTATAGTGACTTCGTAATAATAGAAAGAGAACGTTGCTACAGTAAAATGTGTAATTGAAATGTTCAATGGAAATAATAAGAGCATATAAGCAATAATTGTGCATTGCAAGAGGGGCGCATTTGACGGTTCACTTGGAAGCTATTATTTACTTGCGAAAGATACCCCGAAGAACGAGTGATAGCAAGAAAATTGCGGGTTTCGGAAAGAGAGTGAAGAAGAATACGGTCGACCGTGGCGTGGGTCTCCGTTTTTTATTGGATGCCGGTAGAGCAGGGGGGCACTCGAAGAAAAAGCTAACAAGCTGACCGAATACAGTCGAATATAGTAACGCTCATATTTGCGTAGCCAACGTGCCGCGAAGTTTGAAAAAATCCACCGATTGCGGATGATAGAGCTGGTGCTCCTCGTTTTTGTGTGTGTGTCGGTATTGTCGCATGGTTCGATGCAAGAAAGGTGCGGTAGATGGCAGTAGTACTCGGCTCCCTCGAGTGAGACCGACGAGGATCGTGGAAAGGAACCTAGAACCGTGTCATAGCAGCCTTTACAATAAATGCCGCAACGAACGTAGCGGTTGACGTCGGTGCTCAAAGTGGACCAATTAGTGCACGAATTCGAGAACGAGGGGGACACGAGAATTGCGGAATCGAACAGTATTTTTTCCGCAATACTAACGCTACCAGCCTAGCCAAAATCTGTCTGAAAAGCAATAATGAGGTCTCGACAGCGGAAATGCCCACAGACACAACCCCAACCAAATCCTCTGACCTCAAAACAGTGGCGGGGAACAACGACAGATGCCTGACTGTAAGAGCGACAGTGCTACCAGCAACAGAAGCACGGATGTCCGAATCTCGTCGATCGACCCAGCTAAGCCTCCGCCCGTGGTGCTCCACCAACAGCAGGCATGGATCGAATATGAAGGAAGCGACTGGCTTGGTCCAGAGATGACCAACGAGGAAGTGGCAGGAATTAACAAGGGTGAGTCCATTTGCTCATCTCTATCCCTATGTGATCTGAACACATATTTTTATATTGGTGAGATTTCCTTAAATATTTGGGGAACCAAAAATAATTATTAACACTGACGCTCACCTGAAATCCCACATTAATGTTTCGCAAGTTCACAAATAATCATAGCATATGGGATTACTTGGTTTGTGATCCGTAAGAATATTTTAGGATGAATTTCGCCCATCTCAACGACGAATAGATCATCAGAGTTAATATAGGTTCCGTGACTCACAGAATCAAGGAACAAAAGTTAAGAGCCGCAGTGCGCAGATGACGGAACTCGTAAGTTTTCACGACAGCTCGGATCACGTGATGAGTCCAACTGTCAATATAGAATCCTGCCAGGCAACGAATTATGAATTACAGAAAGCTGTCGGACCTGCTCTTCAGGGCTCCGACAAGCAATATTTAAGTCAAATACGGTCGCGATTTGTACATTATAATAAGAGGTTGGCATGTCTTAACCCGCTCGATTTTTTTCAGTTACGCACAGATCGCTCGAACACTACCAGCAGATGAGAAAAATCCGACTCAAGATGACGGTGGCGGAGAGATCATAGCAGAATAAGCAGTCAACATACAACGCTTCTGGCATACAGTTTGTTACTATATGCGGGTCGATGGCAAGGTACGCTCGTATCGGAATTCTCCGGCAGCGCAACAACAGCCGTAATGACGGAGGCAATACGATAGGATCGTATTATACTCCACCACCACTGGACATTCCACAGAGAAGTCACAGGAGTGAAAACCGTATACGAGACGGAACGAGCAAGCAGGAACAGCGACCGGTACGATAAGAAACCGGAATGTAGAAAGAGTACCAAACGATAGACGCATAACGAAAGCAGTACACAACCGGCCATTCAAGTTTCGGGAGAGAAGGACACGACCTCCTTGAATACTGGACCGAATTGAAACATTCACCAGATCGGAAGGGATGAACGACGAAACCTTATTGGCATCTATCAAGCATCTGCTACAGGAAGATACCCTGGATTGTTCCGCTTAAGCCATGGCACAGCACAACTTATTTTCCTGGGAGACATTCAAACGGGAAGTACGAAAGAAGTTCTTACCTAGTGCATGTGCACAGATTCTACGCCTTGAAAGCTGCTTCCAATTTCGAGAACAGAACGAGGCATTTTACAAATATTGCCGGGACATAGCAGCACACTAGAAGTTTTTTATCGTAAAGAAGAACTTGAACGCAGACTATGCAGCGATCGTTACCACAGCCAGACAATATACCATACAGAAAATGATGAAGATCTGCGATAAAATGAAGATACTTCTAAACAGGCAACGAAGGATACCAATCCCGTACAGTGCACTTTCAGAGTCCAGCTTCACAGCACCGGCAATTCAGCATCAATCATGGATCAGCAGCGTGCATGCAGTAAAGCTGGAGGAAAACTCGGCTAATAGATTGGTCGAGGAGTAAACCTCGTCACATAATGAAGATGGAGCCTATGCACAAGACGAGGAAGACTTGCAGCTGAAAATTGATCAACTCGCAGAGCAGGTTAGTGCGCTGAAGATGCGGTTGACGATGAGGAACGCGAGACTAGCATTTACGTCATCACAACAGATAGAAAGGCCAAACGCGCCACAGTACACGCAACAACAACTCACGCAAGAGACACGACAGCAGCAGCCTCAACCCACCCAGAACCACTCTCGAGAGCTGCAGGCTCTGCGACCCAACAAGACGTGCTCAACCGAGTTCGGGAACACAGACAAGAACCGCTAGACCAGAGACGCACGGTGATGATTTGCTGGAGCGGTGATGATTTGTGGGACACATCACCGCGGGAAATCTACAATAGAGGGTAATGAATCTCCACAACTAATAGATAGTCCCTTCGACATCACCGAACTTGGGTTACTAAACACAATAATCATCAATCCCGGACACGTCAACCGCCCGCATGCAGTCGGATGACTGTGTTTTTCAAAGAAATGACAGCGCTTCAGGATAGCGGAGCGAACTGCTCGCTGATAGGTGGTAAGAATGTGAAGAGCGTCGAGCTGCTTTCCCTGCTCAAAGGAAATGTGGTAGGAAGTATCAGTACACCAGACGGCACGCAGCACAAGATTTCACACTTCGTTAGGGTTCCGATACTTTTCAACAACCGGAATGAGACCATTTCACTACTATTAGTTCCGACAATCTCGAATTGCCTGATTCTGAGCATGAACTTTGGAGCCAATAAACAAGTTCGCAGTCAAAGCAACATGCTGCACTATGGAAACGGAGTTGGAGTTGAAAATCCTGAGCAAAGAACAACACACGCAGCTTAACCGTCATTTGTCCGACGCGGTACCCGGGTACCTTTTCAGGTTTCAATTAATGAAATTCCAATGTTTTATCCATTGCTGGAAATTGAAACTTTCTGACACCTTGAACTTCACTTTTGGGGTAATAATATTGTTGATATAGTAAGGGAGGTAGTAAGAAGGGGCTCCTAATTTTTTACTACGTAACAGGCCGACGAGGGTACCCGGGTACCCACAAAGCTGAAATGCCAATAACAAAGACAACCGATTTTGATACTTTTGGGTATATTGGATTCAGGAACTCATTCACTTTTAGACTTATTAAAAATGAATCGGGTATCTTCATTCGGTCCCCGGGAATCCAAATTTCCGAAAGCAAGTTCCAGTGCTGGGATACAATTTGTGAATTTCAATGGAATACTGGCAATATGGGTGTCAAAATTCTTGGAATTGTATCAGTAGGCTGCATCTTATAGTTTGGGAACCATTTGGTGATTTGACCCCAGAACGAACATTCCGGAGCAGTGTTCCGTGAGTTGCCATTCCGGGGTCGAATTGCCATATGGTCCCGTAACGATAAATAACAGATTTCCGAGACAATTTGAAGAGTTTTGATACTCATATTGATAGGACATTATCAAAATAGTACTGGAACATTGCACCGGAAAATCTGGATTACCAAGAACCAGATTCATTTATCCGATTTACTTTCACAGAATCAAAAAGCGGACTAGTTCCTGAATCTAAAACATCTAAAAGTGCTATGCTATATTTTACCCTACGAAGAAGAAAAATTGGATAAACACCAAAATTTCTCACCAAGGCGAAATTTTTTGGTAAAACAGTCTTTGTGCAGGAAGGACACAAATCCTAACTTATTAGTCATGGGTACGTTTCGACTTCGTCTTCGGACGGGAGACATCACGTTTGACAAGTCGTTCGATTGAAACACAATGTGTGTTTTAGTTTTAGGGATTTAGCGTCAAGCCGGCGCTATTCTATTCCGACAAAAAGTTAGTGTCGGTTTCTGATGAGACGAAGTCGAAACGCACCCATGACTTATCTAAAAGAATCCAAATCGGCTACAGAAAGCCATAGTTATGAGTATTTCAATTTATGGGTACCTGGGCATCCTCGTCGACCTGTTAAAGATGTTTTTTTTGTTGGGCACATAACGATTAAAGATACGCTTGCGAAGTTTCCAACAGGGGAAGGCGGTTTGGGCAGGACGATGGTGTATGTACACCGAATAGACGTGGGAGATGCACCAACACGCAAGCAGCGACACTATCCAGTGTTGCCATATGTACTAGGAGAAGTAACCTGCAAAATCGACAAGATGCTCGCTCTAGATGTCATCTATTCTCTCCGTGGAACAACACACTGGTAGCGGTTAAGAAGAAAACTAGGCAATACCGGGTCTGCCTGGACGCTCGCCAGTTAAACTCGGTGACCGAAGGATATCCTATCCCACGAATCTCGGCGATCATCAACAATCTCGGCGGCTGTGAGTATATTTCGTCAGTCGATCTCAAGGTCGCATTTTGGCAGTTATCGCTGCTGGAGGCATCCAGGCCATTGACAGCAGTAATGGTTCATTCCCGTGGACACTTCCAGTTCAAAGACAGCAAGTCAAGCTCTTGCGCGACTGATGGCGCACTTGTTCGCAGACATGGAGCCATATGTGTTTCATGGTATACCTGGACATCATAATCTGTTGCAAAACGTTCGACGAACACATCAGACTCTTGGAAGAAGTATCGATGCGGTTAAGGAGAGGAAACTTGATGATATCGCGAGTAATCCAAATTCTGTCTTCGATAAATCAGATACCTGGGCCACATTTTGAGCGAGAGCGGATGAAAAGTCGACGAAGAAAAGATCGAGAGCATCGTAAAAGTCCCAGCAAACCAGAAGGAGGTACAACGGTTTCTCGGCAAGTGGAATGGGTGCCGACTTTTAATAGTAGATTTTCTACGCACCAAAAACGGAAATGACGAAAACAAGGAGCAAGCTTCAATGGACTACACAGGCGGATGAAGCGTTTCTCATTCGCGATTACTTGTGATGCCATCGATGCATATGTTGCGATTGGAGCCGTATGGACGAAGGAGGCTGAGGGAGAAGAACAGCTTCTTCTTCGAAACGGAAATGGTATAGTGAAGGAGTAAAAGTTAGTTTTTTGTGATCACGTAGAACTCAGCTATCTGCGATCGATGAAGAATCCGACAGCTCTCATTAGCCATTGGTTGCTACGTCTAAACGCATTCGCCTTCGAGATAAAAAATCGGAAGGAAAGCATCAACGTAGTGCCGGACGCGCTCTCACGGGTAGTGGTATCGGTGATATTCTGCAGTATGAAATCCAAGGATTCCTGGTACACGAAGCTAAAGTATAAAGTGCAAAACGAAGGCGACAGCGTCACGGACAACGAGGTGCATAAAAAACTGTCTAAACAAGGATGAAGACGGGAATGCCATTCACTTGTGGAAAAAGGTGGTACCATGCGAAAAATGCCGCTAGCTGGTACACAGATTCCATAACTCACCCACATCAGCACACCTGGGTTTCTATAGAACATTGCAGAAACTTCAAGTCCATTTATATATAATGCCACAGAACTTGAAGCCAGTTAAAATGCCCTGGGAACTAATGGACTTCATAGGTCCGTTCAGATGCTCGAAGCAAGGAAACAGTCATACTAGTAATCGTAGATTGAACCACGAAATACGTAGCCGACACATCCACTAAAAAGCGCAGACGCTGCAAAGATGGTCAATTTTTGGCCCAGATTTTCTTGAAATTTTCGCGTCCCAGTATAGCAGTAGCATTTGAACAGGGAGATTCGGCGTGACGTAGCACCTTCGGACTGTCGTGAATCGCAAACATGATCCCAAGTTCATTTCAGCTATAGTCAGACGTCCTGGGCGTCAACCTGTACACTCTAGAAGACGTAGCCACTTGAAAGAGAGGCAGGTATCACGCAAAACGCACGTCGAAAACCAGAAGTCTTCAGCAGGCACGCCGATGGTGAATCGGGAGACCTTGAGCCGGTGCACAGGGGTGCAGGTCGACGAAGGCGGACTCTTCCGGGCTCTTCAAACATAGACCTCCGTCAGTGGCGCAAGCGCGCGAGCTTTTTTCGGAATGAGTGAAACCATGCAGCGGGTTGATCAGAAGAAACCAGTACAACAATTAAACACAACGGACCGTGGCGAAGCCGAACCACCAATGGTCATAAACCGCTCATAGCGCGGATTTCGATAAGAACGTAGCTAAGCACCAAACCCTCATTACCACCTGCCAACTCCAGCTGCTTACACAACGTTCCAACGTTTACCGTTTTCGATACGGGAGAAATCGAAACACGAGAGTTCACGACACGCAAGCCTTCGCGGGCCAGCCGTTGTCAGAGCGAGAGAAACTCACACAGGTCACGAATCCAGACGCTAACGGAACGAGATGGATAAGTAAGTAAGCTATGAGCAAAACCAGATACAAGTGCAGAACAAACACGTGAAACAGAAGATTGGTGAATTGGTATCGACAGTCTGTTAGATCCAGTACAGTCGCAATCAGTAAATCGGAACCACTAGACAGTTGTAGTGTGGGTCGATATGAAATCAACCAAAAGAAACGCAATTCTGGGCGTGGTATAACCCTTGCACTGGACTCATCGATTTGGAGACTATTTGCCTCTTTTCCGACTCAGTTGTCAGTCTTTACAAACCAAATAAGCTACCACAATATAAGTCCTTTGTTTCAGTATTAGTCCTAAGTTTTAATTCTAACCTATTTAGACTGTTCTTATTTTAAGACAATGATCTCTTATATTAACGACGAAGGATCTCTTAGATTGATAATGTGTATAGGGAATCCCATAGCACATATGACAGTTATGCTTATAGCGGCAGTATGGCAGTCAAATCGGCTGTCATGCTAATTATATGAATCCGAAAAGGTTAAATCATTGTCTGCACCCACCCACCAACCCATCGCACTCTACTTACCCCACTTCGCCTAGACGTCATAGCCACAATCGGGCTCCATGAATTCGTGTGCGGGTTGTAGCGCTCCGCGGACGACAGTTCCATGCAGTCATCTCGGCCACCGACGGCATAGATGAAGTTGTTAAACACCGCACAGCCTAGATGCTTCCGCCTGGTCGACATCGGACTAACAGCGCACCACTTGTTCTGTCGGGGATCGTAGCGTTCCACCGTGTTCAACGGACACTGACCATCGGAGCCACCAATGGCGTATAGGTAGCCTCCCAGCACAGCAACGGCCACGCCTAGACGGCGTGTAGTCATGGGGGCTACCTTCGACCACTTGTTCTCCTTCGGATCGTACCGTTCGACATGATTCAGACACTGCACTCCATCCTGACCACCAACGGCATACAGAAATCCATCGAGAACTGCCACACCAACACTGGTCCGGCAGCTAGTTGTTGGCGCAACATCACAGCTCCACTGATTAGTCTGCGGATCGTACCTTTCAATGCTGTTCAGATAACTTTGCCCGTCATGTCCTCCGACAGCGTACAGAAGATCGTTCAGCACAGCAACACCGACACCACAGCGCCGCTTACTCATAGGGGCAACCATTTTCCAATCGGCCGTCTCCGGATCGAACCGTTCGACTGAAGCGATGGCATCTCCTGAACACCAACCACCAACGGCAAACAGTACCTCCCCTCGTCTGGTTGGCTTCCTAGGGCGCGTCCGTGGTCCCTGCATCAAAGGCCTCTCTTGTGGAAGCAACAAGTAATTTTTCGCTTCATCTACCAGATCACGACAGGCTTCGTCGGAACGTACCAAAAGGTCCGATCCTACAGTTCCAACTAAAAATTTAGGACTCAACAGAGGCATTCTAACATGCTGCAGAACTTGCGCCAAATGTTGTCGACGCTCGGCCACGTTGTATTTTAACCATGCCATCACAGCATTGAACACTTGCTCTTCCGATCGAACGTTGAGCTCGTCACTGCATATAATGTCTACTAATTGACCAACCGGAAGTAACAAAAACTCCTCACTTTCCATCACCTCTTGAAAGTTGTGCTGAGTAAATTTATCCGCGATTCGAAGCAATTCACGACACGAGTGCGTATCGGCAAATGCCCGTATACCTAAACAGTTCGTTGGATCCAGTTGACGTTTCAAAAACTCGCAGCAGATATCCTGAATTTCCGCCAATTGCAGAAGACATGCCGCTGGAAGTAATGTTTGGACGTTGGATTCCTCTACCACGATATGGGAGGTGTAGCAAAAGTCGATCAACAATTCCATCGCATTCTCGTCAATGTCCCGGATAGTCACTTCGGTTTGACGGGATTCTTCCAGCTCTCCTGTAAACATGGCCCGAAAGTACGGACTGCATGCCGACAGGATTACCCGATGAGCAAAGATTTTCCGTCCGCTGACATTGATTACCACATCGCACAGCTCTCGATGTCGACGGAGGACGTTCAGTTCGGTTAGCGTGACACGCGGATGCTTCTCCGACGTGTGGGACAGTCTGCGGATGATTGCAATTGATAAGCAAAAATATACAAAAGAACGCACTTTGCGTTACTCACCTTGCCGGAGATGGAGGACGGTCAGAAATTAATACGTCGCCCATCCTGTTGGCCGCTAGACGCAGCGGGGCAGAGGCCCAACCCCACACGGTATCTATCTGTAAACGCACAGAGAAGAAAAAAACACGAAGGTGAAAAAACTAACAAATCTAAACACATGCATACATTTTATCTGCGATCAACCGAGCACAGTCCACCAAAACAAACAGCTAACACGATTGTGTGCAAAGGAAAGTGCAAAATTGACGAGCGAAACGAGGGCAACTGAACACCCGTAACTATAAAAAAATGCTGCTCTGTGGATACGCAAAAAATAATTGCCAACACTACGCAACACAACAAAAATAAAACAATCGGGACGCAGTGCATTCCACCATCCCCCCAACACTTCAATAAAATTACAATTACAATCAATACGACAAACTGACCTTTGCAAATTTTACTGCGAACCTGGGCCGTACAAAAGAGCGAGGAAGCCTTTTTTGTCCGGCCTACGGCGCTCTTCTTCGGCGACAAACTCCCTTTAAATTGTGCTATATATCCTACTTCCTGCTTTAAGTTGTTCCCAGATCCAGTTCGACTAGTAAAAATTTTATCGATAGCTTCGGGTGGAAGAAAACGGGATTTTATGCTCTGTGGATGGCAGTGATGATAGGGCGAAAAAACTATGGATTCCGCAGTCAATTAAAACATTGACGCTCGCAACTTTCTGCCGTCGCGAAACGTAACCATTTTGCTAGCCGCAGCTGAAGCACACTCACGGGTATTCAAGTTTCACAGGAATTTTCACTTTCGACGAGATTTTGATCGTAAAAATGCAATTTTCACGACAAAATCTACGGAATGCAAATCGAGTTATTTTTACAAGATGACTGCGTTTTGACCAATCAGTGGGCGCTGTTTGGAATGCTGATTACTGACAGCAGTAACTTTTGACAGCTGTCGAAACAGAGGCGAACTGCGAAATTTAACAACTCAACAAAGTGTGTAACCCGAGCTGAAAACTAGGGATGCAATGTGATTTTTAAAAAAATTCGTAGGCTACAAAAATTTTCAATTTTTAAATAATAATTTTCAAATGTTCATGTTGATCAGCTTCAAAATATACACTTAATTTCCAAGAAAAGGGCAAAAGAAGTGTGATAGACTTGTTCTTTCGTTTTTTGGAATAGCGACAGCAAAGCAGCGAGCGCAAAAAGGATACCGTGATAAACTCATTCCCTCATTCTCCGGCGGTTTTATTTATCCGGAGAAATACCCTAACAAAAAAATTATACACGAACTTTAACCTATATAGTCCAAAGATTCCACATATTGTTTGGATTATATTCTGAACAGGTCGTTAGGCTCTTGGATCATAAGATGTTTATTAGAGTAACGCGTTGTATTAATCCGGAGAAGTTGTGTGAGTGCCAATAACTTTTCGTGTGAAAATATGTTTTTTTGTAGCAGTAGCAAATTATCCGGACGCATTTACTCATATGAGTGATAAATGCAATGCCTCATGTTGATGGAAGGGATTTATTATGTCGTAAGTCAAATGCATTGGTTAAGAATGATATTGGGATGGATTAATATTTGCAGCAAGCATTTAGAATGGCCAGATTCTTGCCTCTAACAATTGTGGCCCATAGAGGATTCGTCAATAAGGAACTCACGGTCTCTCGAAATGTCAAACTCTACCATCACGTTTTGTTGATACCAAAACCAACGACACGACCTGAAACTTCATGAAATCTTCCGATGAAAAAATGTTCGAGTAATTTACCACCAGTTACCAGAACATTGAGTCACCCCTCGATACAGCCGAAAAATAAGTTTTCCAGCAACGCTTCTTTGTTTATTTGATTTTCGGTTGCTGTCGTTGTTGTATAGCAACAACATAAACTTCTGCTACCGAGTATGATAATGGATTGGCTTATAAAGCAAACGGTAAGTAATAAATGTTAGTTATGTTATATGTCTAGTGTAATTTTGGAGAATTTTCAGGTTCACTTCAATGTTGCTGATTTGGATAAACGTGACAACTATTACTTTGCCAAATTAGTCCCGGAAGTATCAACCTAATCACTCCGGACGAAGATCGGCTGTAGAAACAAAGGTAAGCAAATAATTTTAACTTCTAGAAGAACATCTTTGTCACATGTCGAGGCAAAGCGAGGCGCACGATGAGAAATTTACAAAATCAGATATTATCCGCTATAATCATCTCTAGGCGCGTGGGTGGGCGTAGCGTATTGGTAAATCGATTGCCTTGTACGCAGCGCACCTGGGTTCGAGTCCCGAGTTAGTGTTCGAGTTAGTGAGAGAAAAACTTATAGGTATTTATCTTTTCTTTCACAGCATATCGTCCGACTATTGGAGCAATGTAGTTTTACCGATGTCTTTCACACGGTTCGGCTGATTTCACCAAATCTTAATAAAATTCTACTGGTATCTGAATGGCGTATGGTATGCTGGTGATAAACGGTTCAGTCTTGGAACCCCGCACCGCCTACGCAACCAGTTTTGGTAGAGAACTGCACGCATTATGGAACGACTCAGTTCCTTTTCCGGCGAATATAATGTATTGAACTCATCGTTGCATGAAACGTACTAACATATGCAGATCAAGAGAATTCGCAGATGAAACGCGCATTTTCATCTTAATGCTAGCATCATTAACACATCACAAAGTGTTCTTAGAAAAATGAACTCTTCGATAGTTTTGATTCCCCGATTCTACCCCGTAATAGGTTGATCTATCTTGTTCTATACAAGCTTACGTGTGCTTTGACTTGCAAAGGTTTATACAAGTCGGGTTCTTGGGACCTGCCATATGTAACCGGATACTAGACACAGCCAGAATTCCAGTTCGTTTTCCGACTGGACTTATCAACAGCCTATGCAAGAGCGTGTAAGCATGAAGATGTTTGGTTTAACGCATAGTGGCAAACTTATCAAACCCAAATGGAAAATACTGTTCAATTTCGAATGCCATGTATATAGATATTGACAAAAACCATACCGAGTTTCTCTATTCAGGATATGTTGATTTCCACCATCGGATAATTATTTCAATGAATAATTCATGTACGGGCATGGAACCAAATAAAGTAGACGAATCGCAAATTCCATATAGTTATTAAAGAATATTTTATCGGTTCCCTGAAATGTGGTGAAAAATAATTAACTTATTGCATGCATTTAATATTTGCCTTTTGTTTCAGATCAGGTTACTCTTACATCCAACTGGTGGCACAAGACAATTTACTCGGTCATGATAATTGTAATAATAAACAAGTACATGCACAAAGCGGCAGACAGTACAACCATATCTTGCCGTCAGTTTTTTATTCAGTCTGTTTCTTTGGTAAAGTACGGTATCGTGAAGCCCGTCGGGGTCAATTTTTTCCTTATGAATTCTAAATTTCTTAAAACTGGAAGGTTATCAAGTTTAATAGGATTTAAAACTAAAGAATAATTTTTAAACTATCTGAAACTAGTTCAATATACAATATGTACATGAAAGATCAATGTTTACGACTGGAGGGGAGGGGGGGTCGGTATGATTAATATAATTACTATAAATACAGTTTAGCTTTTTGTTAACTTTTTAATAAAATACAATTTAATGGAATTAAAAAAATGAAATTTATTTTTTTTTTTTGCAAGAGGCTTATTTGCTTCAGAAAGATATTTTTAGGGGGTTTGAGTTCAGCATCGAGTTAAAAACAGTATCAGATACCGAGCAGGGAGGGTGGACAATGATGACGAAGAAAAGAACATTTAGCCTGCACAGTTTATGGCCAGTAGAGAATCAACGACGTTACCGACAGCCTTTGAATACCACGATAGCACACATCGGGTTAGTCTTTCAGGTCGTTTTCGGTTTCAATTTCGAGTGATGCCATTTCCGTAGACGAATCACGTAGTTTTTCTCGCATTGCCGTCGGTTGAAAAAAATTCTTTAGATAACTGAACGGCTAACCGATCATCGGCTTCACTATGTTATTGATCATCTGCACCGAGTGGTTGAAGATCTTTATGGCATTTTCCAGGACGATTCGTTTGGGCGGAAGGTAGATAAAAGCAGAAATGTGGATCTCGCTTGTTTCAAATATCCCAAATATTGTTCAGTGGTTTAGTGACGGTAGCAAGCGAGATATTTTTGGAACTCACTAGCTGTGCTTCTCAAACAATAGGGCCCGTTCTATATTGGTGATTTCATAGGTTCAGCAAGAATTTTTTACATTAACATTCTAACAACGAATGTCCTCAGTCTTCATTTCGTTTTCTTTCTACCTTTCATCACTATTGCAGCTTACAAAACGTAAATGTCCTTTTAGCCGCTGAAGCTTAAATTTTGGTAATATCAACGGGAAAGAAATCCTCTGTGTTCGTTTTGTTGTTTCTTTATTTTTCTTTGCGTAGCCAGGGACTGCGACGGTAACTATTTGAAATAAATAACAAATTCGAAGATGTTGCCAGTTTCATGCATTTTCTCATGAAATATCAAATTTGACAGTACCAGTTACCTGAGTCACTGAGGGGTAGTCAGATTTTCGATACACTTTTTGAATGCCAGTGTCTAGTCGTGTCGTTGCCAAAACACTGGCACTCCAGTAGGAGAGAGACGAATAGTGAAAATTAGTTAAAACAGCAACACTCCCTTCATGATGATTTCTCGCGTGTTTTTTGTAAACGGCCAATAAGCATACTGTCAAATTTCACTTTGAGAGAATATTCTGGACAAACCGTAGCTCGCCAAGAGTGGACGTTGGCATTTTATAAAAGAGAAAAGCTTTCTCTTTCGTTTAATGCTATCACTAATAATCGGCGATTGATGGTTTGGCCAGAATTTCCTCTCAAAGTGAATTTTGACAGTATGCTTATTGGCCCTTTTCAAAAAACACGCGTGATTTCAACACTATAGAACTTTGGCAACAGCTATTGAAGGATATCTGCCAGCTACCAGATTTTCTCTCAAGCGGAATACTGCTCATTCGCATGTCACGTATTTACATATAAATTAATTGTTGTTTCTCTTGTCAATTTCTAGGTGAGAAAAGAAAATTGGAACGAGTAACACATACTAACAGACATAACACTCAAAAACATAACTTCGTCCGCTTTAACGGTCATTTCAAATATATTTGAATTTGGGACTGTGACCACATTTGAAATTATCGATGTTTTTTGAGGAAATTTCCTCATAGTATTATGTCTGTTAGTCTGTGCGAGTAATACCGAGGCATTATTGAGAGATTAAGGACATTATATAAGCAAGCCATAACATGGCTCCTACGTCACGATCACACCCCTCTTTCCCCTGACTAACCATGTAGCAGACATGAGCAAATATAAAAATAAATTTTTCAGCCACTAACCTTGTCGATGCGCCACGAAATTGGTACTTCAGGAAGCTGGAACATTTTTCTATATACTCTACCCGAGTTTATGGTAGAATACTGTCAGTAGTTCTTCTTTTGTGCGAAAATATCACTTCTCTTCACTTAGGGTTTTCTCCTTATAATTTTCACTGCACTTTTTCAACCACACACCAAAGCAAGAAACACCCGCGAAACATTAATCGATTACTACCAAAACTTCAAAATTACTGCCAATGTGTAGATAACCGAAGAAAAATGTCCGAAAACTATTAACTGTGCGTTTGAATTTTCACTTCGGTTTTTAATTTTTGCATTGTAAACACATGCGACGGTGCCTCCCAACACGCATGCTGTGATTTAGTATTGGTAATACTACCTAGCTCTATCGGTAGTCGTGCCAAAATTGTATTGGTAGTATCATTCATCTCTCACAAATGTCATTTCTGCATGAAAAAAATGCAGTTACACGCATACTATTACAGTTTTTGTTCCTGGGGCCCACATATCTTAGCCTTAAAATGAGACATCGGAAGAAAAAAATATGAGATTCGAGTGCATTAGGCTTTATTTGTCGTACTCTACTTTAGAGTGACTTTAGTTGCAGTTATGGTTGTGGTTGGATTAGAATGAATAAGACGCAGACCTAATGAAAAAAATATAGGACACAAATCAAGCGTTTTCCTCGATGTCTCAGGACAGATAGGACAGGTCCTGGAAAACCAGGACATAAGCCGAATAGAAAGTAATATCGAAATTGATCGTAGAAACGTTTAATTTACAACAGTTTTATTTGTTAACAACAACTTGCAGTCCTTCATGCCTCCAAAATCTACAACGGAAAAATAGTGGAAATGTAGAAACAACAAATGTGATTATTTTTCCATTGTAAAATTTCCAGAATAGCATTGTTTTTCGTTGTAATGTAACATTAAAAATGCTATAATACTGTTGTGCATTTCTATTCGGGTAGTCAACCACAAATAAGGCGATTTAAGACAACGTTCCTGTAATATTTTGCTATGCGGAAAATGCAACACAATCTCTTTGCTACCTTTTTCGCTATGTATGAAGCATTCGACATAGTAGTGGAGACTCCAAAAATATTCCGAGATCCCTGACGCTAGAGTCTCTTGGAATGCTCTAGTCGAACAAATAGTTGAACTGGATCAGCTGACGTTTCCGTATGAACGTTACAATTAAGCAATTGCTAAGGTTTAAAGCCATTCGGTATAGATCACATCACGTACCGAAGCTGTTCAGTTTATTCTGAAGAAATTCGGCATCGTTTGGATATCGTACAAGTCGCAAAATCTTCATATGATAATCACCGAAAATAAGCTACTCCATATCGAGCCTAATTTATTAAAATTTAAATAACATATTTTTTTATCGTGCTCATGCTCTAAGGAAAATCAAGTGTGTAGTAGCCTGAACCTAAAGTTGCACCCACTGCACTGGCAAATGATTGTAAAGCTGTCATTCTTCGATGATGTTTTGGAAATTTTTCGCTCAAACGTCATCGGCTTTGTGAAAAAATTGTAAGTGCTGATCTGATCAGGATTGTTTTTTGTTAAAATTTATGGTGAAAAGCATTGTGAAATCGGCTGATTCACCATGGAAGCTGTCCCTCGGATGCCGATGGTCAGCTTCGAGCTGAAAACCTGCACAGAACCGACCAGTTTTGGAGCATTGAAGCAGGTAAGTGGGTAGTGATGATGACGAATTTTGCTTGTAAATTTAATTAGCTTTTGTGAAGGAATTTTAGGGATGGTAACATTTTTGAAATTGGGATATCATTTATCATTCATAGAAAGAAAATAATACATTTTAATGAACATGCATTTACTCGTTTATGCGAATACGGATCAGTGTCCTTGAATGATCGAGAAATGGTTACTTATAACACCCCTCTTTTGCAGTACATCGCTGAGTATTATCACGAAGATCCGGATTCGTACTCAAAGGAATGCTACCAGTTGGAGCAACTGAGAGGATCTGCCACACGACCGACGCAGGATGTTGATGGAACTTCTCTGCTGAAATGCTACTACTGTCAACTGCATTCGATCCAGAATCGATTTCTGCTGAACCAGTTGCCGGAAAGTCAGCAAATGCTCAGCTTCAGCTGGAAGGATCTGTACAGTGGTGCAACGTTGCAGAAGAGTACCATAAAATTTGAGATGGCCGTCGTGTTGCATAATTTTGGAGCACTGCATACTCAACTCGGAGCGGCGGAAGGTCGTGCTGATCCGGAAAGTATGAAAAAGGCTTGCACTCATTTTCAGTGTGCTGCGTGGGCTTTTGGGTACATCAAGGATAACTACGCTCTGTTGCTACAAGGAGATTTATCAACAGAGTTGTTAATTTTTATGCAGGCGCTTTGTTTTGCTCAAGCCCAGGAATGCATCATGGAGAAGAGTTTGTGCGATAACAGAAAATCGGGGATAATTGCAAAAGTTACGGCTCAGATCGTCACGTATTACAATTCTGCTCTAGCTGCGTTGCTAACTCAGAATGGAGAGGATGGGCGCATTCAGGATATCGTGGGCAGTAAACAGTTCAAAGAGTGGCGAAAGTATGTCAAGTTTAAGATTTCCTATCTGTCGTGTATTTTACTGCTTTACCAGGGACAGCAGTCGGAGGAGCAGCAGAAAATGGGCGAAAGAGTTGTATTGTATCAGACTTCTTTCGATAAGCTGGAGGAGGCAAGGAAGGAATCGAAAGGGCTTCCTAACATTGACCAGGTCAACGACGCTCTTCAGTTCACAATGGACGTGGTTGAGGCGAAAAGGAAAGCTGCTAAAAACGAGAATGAGTTTATATACCACGAAGAAGTTCCGGAACTGAGTTCTATCGCGGCCGTACAGGGGGCGAATCTGGTGCATGGAATCGCTTTTAATGTTACAGATTCGGAGGCCATTGGAAAAGACATTTTCCATAGACTAGTACCGATGAAAGCTCACGAGAGTAGCTCGGTTTACAGCGAGGAAAAGGCAGATCTTTTGCGAAAAATAGGATCCAAAGTTGAGGATAAAGACCTGGACTTGGCATCGTTTATGAGTTCACTCAATCTGGATTCGATAAATGTTCAGAATCCAAACAGTTCTATAGAAGACCGACTGCCGCAAGGGCTTGTTGACCGGTGCGCCGATTTGAATGCTAAACCGAATGCCATTCCTGATTTGGTGCAATCGATGTCCAACTTGGCGGAAAGCTGCACGGACGTGGAACTGATGCTGAAGGAAATTAAACATCTGCTAAAGCAGGATGAAATTCAAGAGGATAGCTACCAGCAGAAGATCGGCCAACGCTCGAATGGTGGTGCTCACATTGCGGAACTGAATAGAGAATTTGCTAAGTACCAGGAGGCACACAACAAGGCGGGCGAAAGTAACGACACACTACGCAAGGCGATGGGACTGCATGTGCATAATTTAAAAATTTTGGCACAGCCGTTAAGGGACATAAAGCTGCAGATTCCGAGCAGCAGCGAGCAGTTTGACGAATCAACACTGAAGGAGCTGCAGGGTATACTGGCGAAGGTGCGTTTTTTCGAAGGTAGTTTATATAGCAATAATTATTTTGTTTTTTTTTTGCTAACAGGTTAACGAAATGAAAAAACAACGTGCCAAGTTGTATCAGGATCTGCGTACCAACGTAACAAATGACGACATAACAGCGCAGTTGATTGGCCTGGAAAGTGGACCGGACTGCAAAAAGCGTATGCAAGAACTGTTCAAGAAAGAACTTGGCAAGCATGACCAGTTGGTAGCCCTGTTGGAGGCTAATTTGACGGCTCAACCGAACATTCTGAAAGCGCTGACCGACATCTATGCTCGCTGTGCACCAACCATCAAATCAATTAGCGAGGCTAAAACGAAACGGGAGCAGTTTTTCTCCTCACTGCAAGGGTCCTATGATGTGTACGAGGATTTGCTGTCAAAAAGTGCTAAGGGATTGGAGTTCTACAAGAAACTTCAGGCGAACGTTCAGAAGCTGTACTCCCGAGTTAAGGCAGCCTGTGACGTTCAGGATGAAGAACGAAATCAAAAACTAAAATCTAGTAATGCTATGAAGAAGCAGGAACCAGTCCGAGATAGTCCCAAGATAAGTGGAGGGCCGAAGTTAAAAGATTACTTGAAATCAGGCAACATAAGTTTGGGTTCGATTAAAGCCTCTGGAGTGGATGCAAACCCTTCCGGGTACATTCCACCGGTAAGACCGGCACCGGTTGGATCCGAGAGCAATGCTCCGGTGTCTAGTGCTGCTTCAGGAAGTGGTGGCTACTACCATGATTCCTATTCAAACTATAACTATTATTCCACAGCTGCTGGTAATATCCCACCTGCAACGGGAACGGATTACACGCAATACTACCAACAGCAGCAGCAGCAGATGAACTATGGACATACAATGCCAATTTCTACATTCCAATCGACTACCAAATCGACAGTTACTTCTACTCAGACTCAGTCCCAAACAACGGGTTATGTTAATCCAATATATCAGAACCCGGTATCTAGCTACTATGGCAATCGGCAGTCTGTTGACTACAGTCAATATCCTTCTTCACAACCCTCACCACCTTTGTCTTCAAGTTCAAGCGATGTTGCATCAGTTGCAGCCATGTCACAAACTCAATATTGGAATCAACTAAATCAGCAACTTGGTTCAATGAATCTCCAATCGCCTGCAGCAAACTATCAACCGACCGTGGATCCAAATTCGGCCTATTCACAAAACCAGCCATATCAAGTTGATAGCAGTGCAGTAAGTCAACAACCGTACCCGTCTAACACTACAACAAATCATTCCTATAATGGTTACAACACTCAGTCTGCTGGTCAATACCCGGATTCCTCTGGGCAATACTACCAACCATCTCAACAGACACCGATAGCTCAGCCATACTCTCAACCCACGCATTTACAAACTGATCAACAAACAACTTCCTCCAATTCCTATCCCGCGTATCCTGACTATTCCTACAATCCACAAACAGGAGCCTATGAATACAGCGGCAGCAACCAGTACAGTTCTACCACCCAAGCGCCCTATGTAACCCAGTACAGTTCAAATCAAGTGCCCTTAGGGACCACTACAACGCCGACAGCAGCAGCATCCAGTGAGCCATATCAAGCAACAACAACGACTTTGTCCTACGACTACAATCAACCTCAGCAACTACCGACTTCATACGTGAATCAGTATGACTCTGGGCCGATGACTCAACCTGTAACATCCGATTCCACAACAGTTGCTACTTCTTACTACGGACCACCATCAACTACGTACGATTATAACCAAACTCAACAGCCTCAAACCGTTCAGGATACAAGTCAGCAGTATTACCAGCAAGGACAAGCCCAAAATTCCAACTTCAATAGCGCCACTTATCAGTACCAGCAACCTGTTCTCGATAGCGGCTCAATGGATGGACAATATTCGAACTACGCTAATCCAAGCCAATACGCTGCTTCAACCGCACCTTCAGGTTATAATTATGGAACCCCAACAGTAGAACCGAAAACCCAGTATCAATCGTCGCACTCACAACCTGCTCCCAATCAACAAGCTGTAACGACAGGACCAGCTGCTGTGGTACCACAAACCCAACCACAACCGCAAACCCAACCTCAACCACAAACACAACCACACCCACCTCAACCATCCCTAACACAACCCGCTAGCAAACAGTCCTCTAACCTAGATCTACTATCCGGGCTTGACTTCACCGCCGAACCGGTGGAAGTTCCCGTTCTTCAACCTCAACCAACCATCAGCAGCCGAGAGGACGACATAAAAAGCGAAGTTCTTACCCCGACCAAGCTAGAATCGCTACCGGACATTCCGTCAGTGCCACCAACAGCTGCCAGTCAGAAGCCCCCCGATTTGAGTTTATATCGCAAACCGAGCATGGATAATCTGTCAATCTGTTCGGACTTGAGCTCGATTGACCAAAGTTTCGACTGGGAAAGCGCATCCGTGCGGGCAGCAACCGTATCCAGGCCTTCGCTTCCCGATGCTCTGCAGAAACTGAATCAAAACAGCACCGTGAGTATCTCGGGTCGGGGTGGTGGAAGTGTTGTGAACAATAGCATTCTGGTGCAACCGGTAAGGGATCCCTTTGAGGATCAGGCCACGCTCAAGTGGTTCCACAAAGAGGTCGAGCGGTTGGAGAAGTTTATTGACACGTTGAATGTGAAAACTTTGAACGGGACCACTCCGTTGGATGGGAAATGGAAGGAGTTGCAAGATTTGTTGGTGAGTTTGTACATTGATTACTGGGAATATACTGTTTGTACTGATTGTGGGTTCGTTCTAGGTGAAGGAAGAATCGAAACGACAGGTTGGTGTGGCTCGATTGTTCCCGGAAAAGAATCGTTCTATAGATTGTGTACCGTATGACCATGCTAGGGTAATGCTACCAACGGATACCGATAACTATATCAATGCAGTGTATGTCAAGGTGAGTTCGACGGGTTTTTTTCCTTTTACAACAGGAAAACTTATTGTATTGCTTTGGCTGCAATGGTTGCTTTTTCGTATATTTTCGTTCTGCAAAGGTTCAAAATTTGCATTCTGAGTGGGACCCCACATAGATTGGTTGTTAAATTTTAAGCCTTTCATAACAAACCTTACCTTCTTGTAATGTCGAATAAGAATTGGGTTATAAGTATCGTAAAAATTCCTTTGGACTCTCTGGTTGTGTGCTGACGGAAGGATACATTTCGTCAGGACGAAGTTTTGGCATCCCAAACAGTCATATCGTCATCTATCATTAAGGGAACTAATAACGAATTAACATTTAGCAATGATTCAGCCTCGGAGAAGTATGAATAATCTTGGGCGGATCCAAACTATAACGAATAGGGAACTACGTGATGCGGTTCATTTGGCATTCAAAGTGCATGAATAGCTTGATCACGATCTACTCGGATAGTCTTCGGCGGTGAACTTTCCCTACTCTGACTGAGAGTTCTCCGACGGAGTAATTTTTTCCAAAACCGATATCCGCTTCCTTGAGCGATTTAGTTCCGAGCCCTATCGAGATTTACTCAGATATTTTCGGAGTTGAAACTACCCTACCCTTATGACGATATAGTCGGAAAGTCGACGGCAATGAATCCCTGCTGTGAATTTCCCAGCGTTGGATTTCTCCCGATACCAATGCACGTTTCCGTCAATCATTTAGCTCCCTGCTTCATCGTGATCTAGCCGGTCTAGTCCCTGGCGGCGAAACTAGCATACTCAACGGGCTAGCCATTAGGTCTGTCCTGCGATTGCGAGTGGAACATATCTTCCGGTTTGCTGGCGCCCCAACGACCCGCTGTTGGCTCAACGACGCGAACTACTCGCTCTAGCTACGCGTATTGCGGTTAAAAGGAAAATATTTTCCTTTTATATATTTATATTGATATTTCAGCATTCCATCAAGACGTTCAAAGAGAAACCATTTTCATCATCACAACGAAACCTTCGGAGCCAAATAAGTTCATCGGTTTGAAAACAACTATAGCAGCATTACACAAGGACATTGGCTTTTTTAAAAAGAGCAGAAAATACCAACCAACACCCAAGAGTCACAGGATTAAGGCCAGATCAATAATACCTGAATTACGCAATTGCACCCCAACCAGACATCGTACAGATCATCATCCACGTAGAAACAGCAATAAACACCTGTAACCTCCCCACAGCACAGAAGAACAAGGCCCTATTGATGGCGGCGAAAACCATCAAGAAATCTTCCATGAACATAAACAACACGGACATCAAGACGGTCAGAGAAATGAACGAAAAATCCGTTTACTTTGTGAAGGCGCACTAAAGAAATAAAACAGTGATATTAGACAAAGAAGACTTCGACTCACAAATACTAGAAAAACCTTACAGACCACAGAGAACGAATCCACTCCCAGATATGGTGAAACGAGTAGACAAAACTAGCTAGGAATGTAAACCAGTTCTAGGAGCATCAATCAGTAACCTTTGAGTACCAAACCCCACACTCCTCAGAAATAAAGGACTCCTGAAAGTACATGAGAATGAAAGAAATGAGATGAGAGTGTCAACCATCGGAGCATCAACTGAGAAACTAACCAAATGGGTAGTAGGCGAATTCCAAGCCATGCCAACAAAATTCCCGAGTTGAACAATAAAAAACTCGCACTTTCTTAGATCAGCTTCAGTCATCGAACAACATCAGAGACGACGAAACTATGGTTTCCTTCTATTTCACAGCATTATTTCCAAGCGTTCCAGTAAAAGAGTCCATCAACCTTCTGGAAGAATGGTTTCCTCAACAAAGCAGTGACAACGGATGGAAGAATAAGGCACCGTGCTACCTGAAACTGATGAGGCTGTGCATGGAGGGGAACTACTTCAAGTTTAGAGACAACTTCTACAAACAAACAAAAGGAGCACTGATGGGGAACAAATTGTTACTGTTTTTATGCGAGCTCTTTATGGCGAATATTGAGAAAAAATTGACAAAAACATCTGGTACCAAAACGTCGGTGGATATACGTCGACGACATATTCACCATCATCAAACGTAAGAAACTACTATTAGAATCTATCAACAACATTCACAGGGATATTCGTTTCACATGTAAATAAGAACAACAAGGAAAGCTTCCGTTCTTAAACGTTATTGTTATAAGAGTAACAAACACTTTGGAAATCGAAATCTACAGAAAACCTACAAATATCAGTCGAGTTTAAACCCAGCACGTCAAATCATTCTCCCTAGCATAAAATGGCAGCATTTCATCACACGATTCACAGAATGGAACTTTTTCAGCTTAGTGATCAAGGAAAGGCGAAAGAGTTAGGATCTTTGAAACAGCGAGACTAAATGGCTACAATGAGGACTGCATCAAAAGAATCGTCGATAAGGTGGCCAGAATCCAGCGTAAACAATCCCTGACTACACTGAATCCCATAAAGGAGGATATCAATAGAATATGACGGAGCTATAACAAAAACTCTTCGTCGGAAAATAAGAAAATTTGGTATAAACCTCGTCTTCAGCAGCAGAAATAATCGACTTAAAACAAGATTCGAATCCTCGAAAGACTCGATCGAAAAATTAAACAAAACAGGAATCTATAAAATAACTTGCTTGGGACGTCTTGACGACCCGTACTCGGCAAACAGTTCCCCGACGGTGGAATTTCTCTCGAACACGAATTGTTGTCCAACGACGGCTTTCGGCGCAATTTTGTTGATCCCTTAGCCACTTCCTCTGTAGCCGGAGAGCATACTAGACAGCTGCCATCGATGAATATTATTATTATAATATATAGTCCGTGTTTATGGTTCGTTTGTAAAGCTGGTACGTTTTCCAGGAACCCTTTGATTCGCCATGGTGTTTGACATTTTTTTCTTAACCAAGCCGAACGCCACTGTAGCATCTAGGAACACAAGGTTTTGTTTCTTGTTGTGTGAACTGTTTGGATTTATTGTCTAGCTAGCGTCAATTTTAGTGTTAGTTTGAATATATGGTCAAACTGGCAGTAAATTGGAGTCAGTTACTGACGAGTGGAACGCGAAACATTCAAATCCAGCTTTTGGGATATAGCCGTCAGTGAGTCAGATAGTACAACGACGGGACTATCTTTCAGTTTCTGAGCCAAAGCGAGAACGATAGTTGACGCCTCGGCAGAGAACACGTCCTTCCCCTATTCCTTTTATTCTTATTCCGACCTCATCACCGATCTTCGAGCCGTCGTCGAATATCCACGTGATGCTTATATCTAGAAGCCATAAGTCAGTTATGTTTAGCCATGGCCTTACTACCGACAGTGCCGAGATACTTGTGTTCAGATTGGGTCCGTGGTCGTGCCAGGCCCGGTGACGAACTCTGCGATTGGTGCCATGTCCACGTTTGTTTATTCCCGATGGATCTTGCTGACTGTCTGTAATATAAAGTGCTCTTCTAGCGATGGTGAGCGCTGTTGCTCAACGAAGAATCCACGCAGGTCGCCTCAGCACGCGTGTTGTGGAGCATGCCAAAAGCAGTGTGAATTGTCCCGTGGTATATGGGGCTTAAATATTGATGAAACCTTCCATATTGCAGGTCGTCAGCTCTACCCCGTAGAATATCATGCTGTGGACTAGCGCCTGGTTAATGTAGAGTGCAGTGTAACCATTGTAGCGCTTATGCCGGGAGCTGATTGATTTAATTAGTCGAAAGTGTGACGCGAAGGTGAGGCGACGGTCTATTGTTATCCTCAGAATCTTCGGTTTCTTGCAGTAGGGAACGATCGACCGTCCAGCAGGATCGGTGGTCTCTCTGTTGCGATATGGTTTGTGCTGCAGCAGTGCGTAATCACGCTTTTGATAAGTGACATGCAAAAGCCGATTGAAATCGCCCCTCGGCTCACCGCACTTATGGTGGCTTGAAGTTTACGACGGATTCGTCCGATGGTCCCATTGCTACCAGCATGATGTCATCGGCATAGACGAAGACGACAAGTCCCTGGGGAGGGCGTTATTCTCCCAAAAGGCGTCGGATTGGGTACCTCTGATTCCCACCCGGAAGGTACGGTTAGACAGGTGGTCGAACAAGAAGTGACCCATGTTTCCGGTGATGTTGTACTTCCAGTTTAGAGTTTTTGCAGCACTCCGTGACGCCACACGGTATTATAAGCCTTCGCCACGTCGAGTATAGCGATGTTGGCGTGCAGGCTGTCACTTACGGATTGATGCATCACCTCTCCTAAGCTTGCGAGACCCGTTCATGCTCCACGTCGGAACGCGAACTGTCGTTGATCCAAGAGTTTACGCTCCTCCAGTAAGTCCATCAGTTCTCTGTTTCTCCATTCGCTCCATCGTCTTGGCGAAGCGGGGAAGCAAACTAATTGGGTGGAAATCATCCGTGTACCGATTCCAATGCCGCACAAAGTTCACTTCCAGTGAAGGGCTGGTTGTATATTTGTCCTGAATCGGGTTCGAAACGGACGGGTCTACTCTCAGGGAGGTTGTGGGATCGATCGTTGTGCACCCGTCAACGGTATTGGCGTAGCCACTGTGTGGTAGCTTTCTGCTTGGGGCGTTGATACTTCGCTAGACCTCTGATGTCGAGGAGTCTGGGGAAATACATTCCAAGAGTCTGGTCCAGCTGGTATTTGTTACGTCTTCTATGGCTTTCCTGGCCTTGTCTCTGGCCTTTCTAAAGTCATCCACTCGTTGACGTCGGCGCATGTCGCTCACGCCAGTCTTCTTCAGTGACTGTAGCGCAGTTCATCGGGCTCTGATGGCTATCCAGACCTTTAGACACCAACAGTGCATAACTTGTCGGGGAGGGTTCCCACTTGTCCTGGGGATGAAGTATACGGCAGCCCGATTTAAGATGCTGATGAGTTCATCCGATTTGTATGATTGGTACCGATTTATCAGATCGGCGACGGTCTCCTCGTAGTGGGTGCAGCCATCTCCTTCGAAGGGTTGTTGAAGGAGGCGTCGTAATGTCGATGGTAGATTCCGTCTGTTCGTTGAGAAATGTCGAACTGCCATTGTTGAGAACAACGGTGCAGTTGTTGTCAATTCAATTTTATTTCGTCGATATCGTTTCCTCTCCTGCTGCATGATGGTGAGCGTGTTCGTTCACGTCCCCCTTGATAATGAATGGAGTTTCAACTTGCTCAATTAGCCGCTGAAGCTTGAAACCCACTGGACTGGAGCGACGGATACTAGTTCGGTATCCAGTAATGTCGCTTGCGGCACATCAACCAAGATGGTCAGACCCACCGTTATCTACTAGCGGCATCCTACGAGTATCGGTGTCCAAACCATAATGCCGGATTCGTCTGATCTTGGATGTGCGTCTCCTGCAGCGCCAATCAGATGAGTTCCATCTGAGCAATGATCCTTTGCAGATCACCCAGGAATCCTCGTAGGCCATTTATGTTCCACTGGATGGCTAGTGCTGTTGGTTTGATCATCGAATCAGTGGAGTGAAGGTAGCCGTAACGTCCGACAGCATTACTGTGAATGCCTGCGGGAGATATACAAACAACAGATGGTTCCGAACTAAGTGTACCACAGGAAGAGCTTACCCGGGGAGAGCATCGCTTAGTCTGGGAACCGGACTAAGGTCTCGTCGAACTCGTGGATGTTGGTGCTTGTAGTCGTCTCGGCTGAGAATTCTTCCTAGTGGTCCACCGGGTGCGGGGTGATCGGGAGACTTGAGCCAGACATTGCTGTTATTGAACTGATTGCTTGCTCTTCTCCTTACAGGAAGGATCGCCTGCTCTGGGGCCCAACAGGGTGCGGGGCGTTGAAGGCGGTCGTGATTCCTGTCGTTTGGGGTTGCGGTATTGGTGGATTTTCTGCTTTCTGGTCTGATTCGCCTCCAGAGGATGTTTGTGAAATAGTAAAATAAATGCTAGTTGAGGTATTCAAGATACTTCCCTGTGGAGGGTTCAATAGTCCTGTGTCGACAGCCGCCGGGGGTGCATCGAACATATCCGGAACATCGCCGATCGGGGTCGACACAGGTAGGCTTCATTTAATATTGCAGTGGAATTGTATGTTGTTTGTTGTCACACCAATAAACATTTTGTTGTTGGTTCAAAGCTATTCGGAAATATCGAGGGACACTTGGGGCGTGGAGTTTTGTAGTGCTGGGGTGTCCGAGATGTTTTAAGTTTCGACTAATGAAGAGTTGTTGTCGCGGGAGCTCGATCGGGTTATCCTTTGCGTTTTTGGTAGAGTTGGCTCTGTGCTGTTTTTATAGGACTTCGGAATTTTTCTCCGTCACCTGCTCGGCAACGATTTTTTTGCTGCTTGCGTTCCTCGCGTAGTCTGGGGTCTCGCTGATTCATGATGCTCGTACTGGCTTTGTTGACGTTTTCCTTTACTTCAGTTTGTTGTTTAACTCTGTTCGTTCTATTCGTTACCTCGAATAGATGTTGTTAGGTAATTCGGCGTTCCGACAGCTGACTTTATCTTTTCCACCTTCGGCTTAGTGATTTGCTCTTGAGACCCCACCGGAGCGGTCCCCATGGCCTGACCAGGGACTAGGGCTAATGTCGAAGTTCGTCTGATCTGAGAAGTAACAAACCACTCACAAAAATTAATTCGATAAAAAAATGTTTTTTCCTCGTAGTTACTATAATTCAGAAGAAATGGACAGTCTATGAAGAAGAACTAAACGAGCTTCGTTCCTATCTCGATGAAGGCAACTAGAGTTCAGCATTTTTTTTACAATGGAGTAGACGTTTACGTACTAACCCAGTACACGTGCTATTAGTAGGTGTCCAAGCTACCACACGGGGTGTACTGGGGGCGAGTCGGGCTCGAATGGTGACGCTGCCATTAATACCGACTAAACTCCATTGGGCTCCGCCATTGTTCCCCCCAGGGAGTACCTTAACTACCTTACCTGCACCATTCCTCGCTACATCTTGCATGTCGCAAGGAATTCACCTCGGCCCAGTAATATTTCTTCGCTATTTTAATGGCGTCAGTATGAAATTACAAGAGCCCCGCGTTCCATTCGCCATCGACATGAAGATTTTTCAATGACTATGGGATACGTCGAATTTATCCAGAGTAAACTGGACAGCTCTAGTATGTGCTGTGATCTAAACAGAGCGGTTTTAAATCCAAGCAAATGCTATATCGTTCAGTTTGCTCGATAACGTCATTTGATCCAATTCATCTACCATTTGTTCGACTGGATCATCTCAAGACAAGGATCTCGAATCATCTTGGGTCCGACGCTAAAGTTCCAACCACATGCTTCATACATAGTGGATGAGGCATTAATACAGCTGGGCTTCATCTTCTGGATAGCAAATAAAATTTCAAGACTGTTTTAAATCGCTTTATTGTATATTGGTTCACAAATAGGATTTTGTTCATTTTTTTCAAATCTGTACTACGTATCCGAAATCCGTTCTGACAGAATCGATGCTGTTAAATACTGATGGAACATAAAAATAAATACTTGATCAATACTAAATAAATACTCGATACTTGTACTTCGAACTAGTGTTCGCTTCTCTAGCTCTGGCGATTGTTTGATAACACCATCTGCTTCTCAGTAATACATTTTTCTGTGATTTGGTTTTAATTATTCCTTATTTCTTTTTATTTCATTAATCAAATTTTCTAAGTTCCGCAAGGACAAATCATCGGTAAGTCACGATGTGTAGGCCAAAATGTATCACATCACGAACCTGTTTAAAATCCTAATTGTTTAGTTTGATTCCGCTTGCAACACCGATGAACAATCTAACTCTATTTAATTATCTCAGCAATTACCAACTTTCACCTTTTTTCAGGATCTTGGCTTCGGTTGCCCACAATTGATATTAGCACAGACGCCCTTGCAAAATACCGTAAACGATTTCTGGAACATGGTTTGGTCTCAAAAAGCAAACGTGGTAGTATGCCTGCATACGCCAAATGAGGTTGGTTGTTACGACATAAATAACTTACTTTCCAATTGATTAACTCCTCTTTCGTAATCCACAATAAAGATCTTGGACACATTCTGGCCCGGCGAAATCAACCAGGAGTTGACTTATGGGGACGTTTCTGTATCTCTTATCAAACAGTTTGATTTAACGCATTGCATCGAGCGGGCGCTGCGAGTATGCATGCTGGGTTCGGATATGATTCTAAACGTATCTCTACTGCAAACAAAACTGTGGCCCAAGCAGTCTGCTGAATGTATTTTAGGAATTGCACAGAACGTAATTGGCGCTTATCGTCAGCAAAACCAGGAACTAAAGCAACTAACCCCCCTGATCGTCAACTGTCTTAATGGGTCGGATCGGTCGAGTTTGCTGGCGGTGGCGATCGCATCGATGCTGGCAACACAATCGACGAAACCTATTCTTATAAGTAAGATGAAAGGTGTTATTTTAACTACGGAATTTTATTAATCCACTATATTTTGCTTACTCGTAGATGTGGTTGATATTTGGTACCGTATATGTTGCCAACGGAGAGGTGCGCTTCGTGACCCAAATCAAATTCAGCTGTCCTACAACATCGTGCTGAACAATGGACACAGCATTCTAAACAAGCGTAAGTATTATGTTAGTTTATCCTCTGAACCAATGTTAACGTAATCTTTTATTTAAAGGTGGTATTATGACATCCTACCAGATGAAATCGGTTCAAACGAGTACCGCTGCCGAAAAGGAGGAAACTATCAATGACCCGTTCAAAGATTTAGATCCTCTCTGGAAGTTAAAATGAGCGTAGGAATTGGTTATCATACCACAACCGTACTGTGACATATGTATATCATGAAATTGTAGAAGTTTTATTATATGTAAATCCCCACAAACAATTTCTTTTATGTTTTCCTGTTTGCAAGCACAACAGGCTGGAGATATTTGCGTTTATTGTTGTTACACTACGCGCTGCTTATAAATAATACACGCGTGAAAAAGTTTACTATATTCACAATTATTATTATAGCCATTTGTAATGCAAATGCTTATTTATTATATTACACGAAAATATTCTGAAATATACTTTGTTTATATATTATGGACGAGAGCTTGGCGGGAAGCAACAATTGCCCATTGCGCAGGAAAGAACTGATGTTTTGGATATTTGATATTAGGTACTTGAATCAGTAAATAACGAATATTACGATATGTTGAGTATTATAAAAAGAGAACGTGTTTGTAATAGAAAGTTAGAGAACTTTTCTTTCAAAGCCTTCTTTGGATTCAACGTTTATGTGTGCGGTCAAGTCGGCTGTCACATACCGAGGAGATGGTATCGACATGTTGGGAGATTCGGTTATCTACTAATGTTGATTGTTTCACTCGACCAGTCACTTTCTCTGTTGGAAATGAGGAATCGTTATCCCAGATCGGTGTGGTTTATTCGTGTTGAATGCACAATGGCTTTTCGTTCGAGCAGATCGGGTCGTTCGGAAGATTGGTAGTTTCCGAGAGTAGAGGTGAGTATCTTCAGTTAAGTAGCTAGTAAGGAAAGACTTTGTAGAAAATAGGTATCACTACCAACATATTTTCAAAGTCCACATCATTACAAACTACCAATGTCGACTAGAACAGGGATTATCAAACTTTGAAACAGAAATATGGTACAGTTGTAGTGAAGGGGTGTTCGCGATTAAGGGCCATATTGTTCTATCATATTTATTAGTCACCTAGTGGTCCGATTCATACCTGGGAGACGAAAGAGGAGAACATGAACATTAGAGTGACAGGAAAAAATTACCCCTATCGGCCCATCCCTGAGTCGATTCCTAGTCCCATCGGGAGTACTTGCACCAAATTTGAAGCAAATCGGACAAGTCTAGCTACCGGACCAACGTGCCTGAAGTTTGTATGGGATTTTTCGACAATTTACATGGAGAAACCCACTAGCACGCATTTTTGCCGCTGGGTGACACTGTATGCATCGTATTATCACTGTAAGTGAAAATAAGAAAGATAATTTAATTGTCTACAACTTTGCCGAAGACTGCTAGTGAATTCGGCTTCGTTAAAAGGAGTTATTAAACTTTTAGCGAAGTGATGTCTGAGTCAGTTTTGCATGGGGCCTAGCAGTGCATGGTTGTGAAGTACTACTCGATTCGCACGAACTATACATTTTTGTGAAATAACCGTAAGATTTAGCTCAATAGTATGTTCAGAAGAATTGTAGTAAATAATGCGAGTCATGTTTTGGTTCGAACATTGTTGTTCCACATTTTACCGCATAGAGGGCGCCAACACTAACTTTTTAACGGAGAGATAGAAATTAGGTGTCTTCCACAAAGTTGTAGAACACACATTTTGCAATAATTCTTCCGAATATTTTGATATTCTATCTCTCTTCTATGAAAAGTTAGTGTTGGTGGCCTCTATGCGGTCACAGTTGGAACTAAAATTGTTTAACCAAAATATAACTCGTATTATGTGCTATATTGCTTCTGAACATACTATTGAGCTAAACCTAACGATTATTTCACAAAAATGTATAGTTCGTGCGAATCGAGTAGTACTTCACAACCATGCACTGCTAGGCCCCATGCAAAACTGACTCAGACATCACTTCGCTAAAAGTTTAATAACTTTTTTTAACAAAGCCGGATTCACTAGCAGTCTTCGACAAAGTTATAGACAATTAAATTATCTTTCTTATTTTCACTTACAGTGATAATACGATGCATACAGTGTCACCTAGCGGCAAAAATGCGAGCTAGTGAGTTTTCTCCATGTAAACTGTCGAAAAATCCCATGCAAACTTCAGGCACGTTGGTCCGGTAGCTAGACTTGTCCGATTTGCTTCAAATTTGGTGCAAGTACTCCTGGTGGGACTAGGAATCGAATCAGGGGTGGGCCGATTGAGTTTTCAAAAATTCGTTGCTTTTCTGGGCAGTCTAATGAACATGACAGAAGCAGATTCAATTCGAAGTTAGTTTAGTACAGAAAACAATGACTCAGCGCAGAGAACATTTTTAAGCGTAGACAAACCAGAGGACGCAAGACAAACAAAATTTTCTAAGCTAAATTATTATTACTAACATAAATCGCCCTTTTTTCTTTTGTCACAAGTCGACGTTAGCGGAAATGGTGGCTAAAGCAACAGTTCAAATACAAGCACAAGAAGATTAAAGCAACGAACAAGGAAACAGAAAATTGAGAAGTCGTTCACTTATTACCTTATTTATTAATCACAAGAATTATGCTTTTACGTGTCTCATTTCAGCAAATCAAAACCTCTCTACTATCTCTTAATTTTTTGCCTCCGACTATCCTCTCCTCTATGTTATGTATCTGAAAATCGTGGGATTGGCTAACAGCCAGGGCATGCTTATGGACGAACTGGGGTGCTATACGGTCTAGAACATACGAACAGTTGAGCTCAGTAGGTCCTCGTCTTTACAGAGTCTGTAACCGGTCAGGATTACAATTTAGTACTGGGTGGAAATATATCTATTTTTGGGTACTCTTCCCGTAGAGTTTATTTGTTTTGATGCAAAATAACATCGCTGATCAGTATGCTCGTTCATGTTTTTGAGTTGAATTTTGTTTAAATTGTTATGCATGTGCGTTGTTATTAATTCAAATACGTGTGGTATTTTTTATTACCCATCAGGGTAACAATATAGCACTGGGTAGAAATATACCCTTTTTTGTGTATACACTCCGTAGAGTGTATTTGTTTACTTAAAGTTATGCTCACCGCTGCTCGATACTGTTCACATTTAGTTTGTAAATTTGTGTATAGTTTCGCGTTTGTGAACGGTTTTGTGCATTCAGATAGGTGTAGTAATTTTTGTTTTAAGTTAGTATAATAATAACATAGGTCTTTGGTAGGTCACCGCTCCCCTCTTGCTGTTATATTGGTTGCTGTTTATGCTGCACGGGAGATGACAGTTATGCGGCGGTGCGGTTTTGTGATGTCGGGTTTGTTTTGGTCGAGTGAGAAAGGTGGCCATCGACCCAGTAAAGTTCAGCCGGAAATGAACTGGAATTCTGGCTGCTTCCAGTTCGTATACTGGCTCCAGTGACACAACCGATTCTAACTAGAATCGGTTGTGTCACTGGAGCCGGTATGCGAGCTGAAACCAGCCAGAATTCCGGTTCATTTCCGGCTAAGCTTAAGTGGGGATTAACTTGATCACTCGAAAAGGTTTCCGCCACTCGAAAAGGTTTCAGTACGCGCGTGCGACGGCAAACTAAGACCGTCGAAAAGGGCCGGCCTGTGGTTCGGGCACCAGTGACAATAACGATGTCGGTTCGCCAACAGGAGTTAGCTAAGTGTTAAGGAGTGTACTCACTTCCTCGGCTAAACGAAAAGGAACCGTGACATCTACCGTTCTCGCTATAGAGGATAAGTCAAACGAACCAAGCTCTCCTTTATAGCTAATTGACAAGGAGAATGAAGCAGGGTGGACAAAGCTTCCCCCTGGGAAGTGCAAAGCGGTGATTTCGGAGATTGTTTACGGCGATTAGACGATCCGGTGATTCGTCGCCAACGTCGCTAGGGAGGTTCCAATAAAGGAGCCAAGCTCACCTCAGCTAAACGCCAAGGACCGCTGCCAGAGCAGCCAACGACAAATATCTCCGTTGCTGTTCCCGGCCGGTCGGAAGAAATCGCCTGCGTTTCCGTCCGCAGTAGTGACGACCCAACAGTGAAGTGGAAGAAATAAAAGTCGGTAAATTTAGTTTGTTCACTTTTTGTTGTTACGAATATCCGAAATTCTGTAGAGGCACCTAGGCCACCCTGAAAAGAAGGCTCCGCCGGGCAAATTTATATAAGAACCCGAGTAGGGGGCAAACCGCTACTTACAGCTTGCGGAGCCACAAGTTGTATTGGTGTCGAGTGCCCTCGCTTGCCTATGCCATTTTTTTAACACAATATCCCAGATTTCATTTAATTGTTGGTGTCTTGTTTGTAGGTCACCCTCACCGAGAATTTTGCTCAAATCATCTGCAGATGCCAGTTCACACCAGTGAAAGATGAAATGAGGACTAAACCCAGTAGAGGAATTAACGGTGGTATTGAGGATGCGCTCCACATCTGTGATGTGGATATCCCAGTTCAGCTGCTCGGTTCGAGCATATGCCTGGATTGCGGTGTTTATCGATCGATTTGTTCACTCCATTAGGTTAGCCTGCAAATGATAGTGGGAATTCAGCCAATGTTTGACGTTGGTTTCTTTGAGAAATTGACTGAGCTACAGCTTTTTGGTCATAATCGTGGCGTTACTACCACTGTCGAGCAAGGCTTTGAAGAATTTCTCATATACTGTGACAATGGCAAATGGACGGTAATCGAAGAGGTAGTCAAGAACGCTGATTTCGATAGACAATGAATTATCACAATTCTCATCACGAGTCGGCCAAAATAAATAAAATCGTAAATCTGCTTATTAATGATTACTTGTTCTTTGGAGCGTTGCTTTACTCCCAACTGCGACTTTAGTTGGTTTTGATCCCGTTTTTTAGGCAATATGGGCAACGAAATTGTAGTCAGTGTAGCCATTTCGTTCATTAGTATTTCAGTAGCTTCTGAAAAAGCATC
The DNA here is from genome assembly GCF_030247195.1 of Topomyia yanbarensis. Lineage (NCBI taxonomy): Eukaryota > Metazoa > Arthropoda > Insecta > Diptera > Culicidae > Topomyia > Topomyia yanbarensis. The sequence goes on along the minus strand of NC_080672.1, from coordinate 47,452,240 downwards.
AGACCTTTGAGACGCTACAGCTTTATTATCGTCAGATTGCTGCCGCTATTGCCGAATCTCGTCCCTCATCTCGCACAAGACACGCAACAGGTCGTCTCCTGCGAGCTAATCAGAAGAGATCCTTGATTGTCGGAAAAATTGCATCCCCGCGAAGCTTCGGGGATGTTTGTACTTAACAAATCTCTCAAAATTTATCCATCCCGTCCCTTGTTGGTTGTCGGAAGGAAGGGCTGCCTGATCGTCACTGAAATGACTGGCATTAACTGCAACAACTTGCTCGGACAATCCGTCCATTTTTTTAGTTTTTTACAACGGAATTATGTTCATATATGAAATATTAAATAGATAAACTCCTTAAGAAGCAACAAAAATTAAATAGCGTTACAAAAACTTAACCTGGTTAGTCACAGCTGTCGATTGGCGCATAATGTATTTTCATTGCTATAGCGTGTGCAATCACCTGCATAGCCACAAGCCGTTGGACGGTGTTTGATGGAGTAGGGGGTCCGAATAGCCCCGTACGCTCATTTCGCACAAAAGTGGTGAGCGTCATGAAAATATCTGTGTTTTCACCCAAACAAACATCATTCCATAGAATAGGAGCCTCAAGCTTTCTTAAATACTTACCAGTCATTTTTTCACTTTTATTTGTTGCTTTTATCACAGTTTTGCCATTATAGTGACTTTTGTTTTGGATGGAAGAAAAATGAAACGAAGAATATTGTCTGATCACTACATTGACAACCTATTGTTTTTTTTTAAGCATCATGAGAACATTTGAAAAAAATGTGGGAAAGAGATCTTGTAACTTATCTCTTGGTCGAGATCCCAAATTGTCAAATTACATCAATATAAAACAAAATATTTGCCTAAATTATTATAAGCTTTTTTTTGGAGAGATGTTCCAAAATATGGATTAGGGAAATTTTTCTCGAAGTTTGAATAGGTTGATTGTTTATAAAACATAAACTTGCTCAGCGAAAACGTGCAGACATTTCAATATTTGATGAAAATGTATTTTTGAGATTGCGTAGAGTTGAGACAAAAACTCAATATTATTAACATTATTAACATTATTATTAACAAAAATAACATTTCGGAAAGCAGATGGATGATGATGGAAAATGACGTTTACAGTTTGTCTCTAGCAGGTCAGGTAAAATTTTTATGAGCATTTGAGTGTATTTTCAATTATATGAATAACCGCTAAGCTGGATTGGCGTTAGTAAAAATTTCAATATATTTCAAGCTATTAATGGTGTAATTTGAGTGCTGAATTGAATGCCCTCCCCTAGGTTGAGGGGTTTGGCGGTATTGCAAACACCATCAAGCATATTGCATGCATAAGTGCTACAGAACCTCTGACAGACAATTGCATTAAGATGGTTATTGCATTACGCCTCGATAGTGGCGCATTGAGGAGACCAACGGGGCATATGGGTCTTTTTTATGTTATATGTCTTTTCATACTCTGCGCCAACCCATACTAACGCTCAACCACTAGCCTCTGCGTGCTGACGTCGCAGGCTGGCGGGTCGACGTCGCAGGCTGGCGGGTCGACGTGGATTGACTTGCTGTGTGCTGTGTTTGATGGCATTATTCCACAGCTTAATGGCGGTATTGGTGGAGGGGGTCGCAATGGGGGTAATTGTATGTCCATTTATTGGTCGACTTCGTCATCGTGCACATGCTGATTAAATTAATTTAATAATTAAATTAATTTGATAAATACACCAATAGAAATCTATTAGTTATCGTTTTATAGTAGTTGTAGTTTTTGGTACTAGTTTACAATTGTCATGTGCTAGTCGTATGTATATCTGTGTATGTGTTCGTCTGAATATTTGTGATAGTTGGGTCAGGGAATGGATGCAGAACTGGCATATATGATAGAATAGTGGGTAATGCTTCCGGTGTTCTATTTGTGCACTCGATTCTATTCATTCGGAAAGGTTGGATTGGATAAATTAAGGAACAAATAATTTACCGACGCACGTGAATCATCCATTCTCGGTCAGCATAGCATGATGAAAGTCTAACAGAATGCAATTATCGTTAATGATTTACATGATTTAAAGTAGTTCGCTTTTATGTTACATGTGTTTTTCTATTAAACTTCATTAATCTGTTCTTTTGCTTTTCCATTACTCATGTATACCAAAATACTATCGGTCAATTTATGCACTTCCAATGAATCCCTGCATCTTTTTTTTTATTCGGCATGTTATGATTCCTTTTATTAGTATACTCTATACTATACTCTATATTAATATAGGTACAAACGCTCCTGGTCTTCGCGATAACACACGGATCACAAACGCGATTATGCAATTGCAATCCTCTACACATACGCTCCCGATTTTGCCAACATTAATATACCCCGATAGTTAAGTAAACATAGCGCCTATAAACTTATAAACGCGGTCTCAAACATTAACCCACCACTCGCGCGATCTTGAAACGGTCACGTCCGGAAGTCAAACCGCGGTCCTAGCAGCCTAGACTAATACGATCAGTTGAACCAAAAATAGCGCTCATACTCACTAGACAACACGTTCCATGGCGACATGACCTGGAACTCTAGTGATATGGGAAAACTGGCTCTTCTACTATCTGTACCACACACTAAAAATTATGCATCAGATTCACGGTCCGCGCGCGATCTTTCAAAAATACACGCCACATGATTATAAAATCGAAATTATACACGCAAAGTCACATACACGTGACAAACACGTCAACGTACAAATACTTGATCCCTTCGCAACCATCCACGGCACCTACACCCGCGATCTCGCAAACATGATAACATCCCGGTGATAACGTCTCAGTGCTTATAAATTTTCAAACGCGTTCTCAAGCGTGAACCTAAAAAATCCCGCAGTCGCACGATCATGAATCGGTCACTTCCGGATGTTTCTATCCTTGATATCAGCATACTAGGTCCATGCCTTCAATTGGTTCAATTAAAAAAAGAAAGCTCTCATATCCACTGGACACCACGTTACATGGCGACATGACCGGGGACTCTAGTGATATGGCGTAACTTACTCCCTGTCAGAATGTGAATTGTACACCGAAAACTAACTATCAGAATGAAGGTCCGCGTGACCATCCAAGAACGCACGCGTATATAGGAATGGCCACACGGTTACAAAATCCAGTTTTGTACACGCGAAGTCACACGCACGTGAGCCTTCGTGACAAACACGTTAACATACGAACGCTTAAGCCCTTCGCGATTAACAACGCACACCTACGTCCGCGATCACGCAAACTTGATAACACCCCGGTAATAAGATGAACGTTTTAGCATTTACGTAGTCTCAAACGCGAACCTACAAACGTCCGTCGCGATCACGTCCGGAAACCCTTACCCTCTGTCCTAATAACTTAGGTCCATGCATTCAGTAGGACCAATCAAAAAATAAAGCTCATATCCACTAGATAACACGTTCCATGGCGACATGTCCGGGAACTCTAGTGATATGGAAGATCTCACTTTCTTACAACATCTGAGCCGTACACCAAAAATAAAGTATTAAATTATCCAAGAACACACGCGAATATGCAAAAGGCACACGGTTATAAAATAGAATTTATACACGCAAAGTTACATACACGTTAGCACACGCGACATACAAAGGTACACGCGATCGAACACGTTAACGTACAAATGCTCGAGCCCTTCGTGATGATACACGCGATCGCGAGTCCCTACGCTCGCACATACCTGAACCGTACAATGAATATCACATTCAGAATCACGACCCGCTACAATTGGCCTAAAGCAGTGTTTTTTGGTGGGCGACATTGCCTGTCTCGTCTGCAAATTGTAGTATGTGATTCTGACGGGGAGCCCTTCCGGGAACCTAGCTCTACAGCTCCAGTAGGACAACTTTCAAAATTGAGTGCTGAATTGAATGGCGTAATAAAATTTTGTGTGCTAGGTACTAGGAATGCTGGATAACTTTTTTACGGTCACGATCACTTCCATTCGAAACCGTCAAATTTCGATGTTGAGTATCGTTGATGAATTGTTTCAACGTAAAACAGCACATCTTCTGATAAAATAAGTTTGGTGGTTAATCCTCTTAGAAGTAATTATAGAGAATTTAAACTTCAAGAAAATTTAGCTCGAGACTTAATGTCTTCAGCAAAGTGTTCTAAAATGCTATTTCAAATAACTTTGTTGAAGACATGAATACTTTAAATGTTCGGGGTATCGAAATATAGCAGACTATATGTAAAAGAAACTTTTTTCACACTCCTAGTTTTCCGATCTGTAATCTCTAGCTAATTTAATGCCGTTAAAATGTAAAAAAAAAAATAAACAAGGTTTTCTACTATTACTGTATTTGATAAATCTTTTGATAAACAAAATTCACATTGCATTCAAGATATGAGTCCTTGCAGTTTACAAAAAAGTTAAATTGAAGGGAACTGGCTTTAAGAAAATTTCCTAAATTTTATTTTATCCGATATGCTGTATTCATGTAGCCTTCATATTTTCAACAAAATTGTTTAAAATGATGAAAGCACCAAGTCATTTACCCTTTTATAAAGAGTTAATTTTAAATAATTACTCCTAGGAGAATTAATCACTAGAATTTGTATATTAAAAGATGCGCTGTTTTATGATGGAAAATTTCTTCGGAGTTGCTAAACCTTCAAGGCTGATGATTTCAAAATTATGTGATCTTGACTGCTGAGAAAGCTTTCAAAAATCCCACTTTACACATTCATTGACTTCATTGACATATTGTACAAGAAAATAATCTGTAGGGGTTCAAACACTGTTCCATGTTGGTTCTCCTTGTTTGTAGATTGGAATGACATCTGTTAGACTGCTTACGTTACTGAATTTTCAATAATTGGTGAAACTCTTGTTAAATTTTAGAATTTTCAAAAAATCTACAATTTTCATCACGCCACGCCACGGGGTCAAGTATTTTGATATCCATTTCAATAGATTTACACTTATTTTGATATGACCTAAAAAGTCAACATACAATCTTATCTTGCCTTACGACGGATTGCAGAATAAGGCACCATATCTTCGATACATAAATCAATAACAACTTCAAATGTAAGTTCACCAAAGCCCTCGAAACAACAAGCTTCACTGTACCAATCAGCCCGGCCGCCTTTCATCTCCCAACTCCCACGACTTTCGCTATACGTGTGCATATTCCATGCTAATGTGGGAGTGCACTTGTGCAAATTTCGCTCCTCAACCGTTGTGTACCTACTCATTGGCTGCCACTCAAACAGCATCAGTCGGTTCAGTAGATACGTGAGGCACCCTACAGAGACACAGCACAACGTGTCTCGCTGAATCGGCAAGCCTTGATTCATGCTTATAGCGCTCGAAGTGGCATGGCAGCATCGGCATCAGTGTCTCGCTAGATGGGCTGCTGGACGCGTCGGATTATGGCTTCATCTTGAGCGAGTTGGCCCGCCCGGAAACTAGGGCAAAAGCAACCCCCGTTCCGATTGAAACAATGTAAATTTATTTGCTGTGTTGTGCAGCGATGGAAAAGTTCAAATTGTAGTGTAACCGGTTTACGTTTACGCGACATCGACCGTTTGCGCTGTAAATGTGGGAAAAATCATTACGTGATCACGTCGCGGGAACAACGAAGAAAATAAAAGATCATCGCCGGTAAAGGTGAAAAGTATGATGAAACAGTAGTGCTGGTTGGTTAGTGTAAAGTATACAGTGTAAGTTCGCTGCAGACCCGAAAATTGAGAATGATTTGGAATCAGTGATTAACACAACGAAGGCGACTTACGACGTATCTGTGGTTGTGGCATCTCGCGTTTTTTCGCGAATCATAAGAACCAGATGATTATCTTTGCATCCTTTTTATCGTCTTCTTAGTGAATGATGTTTTATTTTGTGGGAAAATTAGAAAGCCATCCAAGTGACATCCGTACGTTATTTCATAAATTCATAAACGGTTAGCATGTATCGAAAATTACAAGAGCTGAAACCTACTGAATCGTGCATCGTGAATTTCTTATCTCAGTGATACGATCTGTTACAAAGTGTCTCAACCCTCGGAGAAAAGCGTAACAACGAAGCGAAGGCGGTGATGTCTCGTTATTAATTACAAGTTTGTCAGCAACAAAATACACCATTGTACTTATCATCCTTCATTCATCGAATTATTTTTATACCGTCAGCTCTTGATGTGTTCGGGAATTGGCAACCCAAGACAGACAGACAGACTGACGGGAGTAGGCGGCTATCGGTTTTGCTCTACAAAAAAGATTCCTATCGTCGTGACACAAGTCTTTACTAATTAACTTTTTCTCATACTGCATGCAGTGCATATCCAGTAAACTGGTAGTAAACCAAATTGATAATTTTGTACGCTCTCTGTCTGGACTCTGGGGGTGTGAATACACACCAATAGGCAGTGAATCGTGTTCTTATCTACTAACGATGTAGTTTGTTGATATTTAGTAAGACAGCATGGTGTATACACAGTTGTTGCCATTATGTAGGCCGCGTGTAATGTAAACAAATTGCTTTTGATGTTTTTGCTTGCGCGGGTAAATCACAGTGTGGCCACGCGTCATCTAGGTTGATATATGGGTGCATGTGTGCAGAAATCGTCTTTGAGAAACCAACAACAAATTTGACGTAGTCAGTTTAGCCGGCGTTAGTGTTCGTGTATGTATGTGCAAGTTGAAAGTACCGGTTACGATACCAGATGAACGAGATAGTTTTGCTCGGGATGATCAGATTGTTTGAAATTTTGGCAATGTGTTTGAACAGCGTCAACACGCCGAACAGTCTTGAGATGCCCTGTGGGCTTCAAGGAAGTTACAGCAATCTTTAGAAATTCTCTATGCTACTCAAAGGAGTTCTACTATATCTACAAGTAACCCATTAAAGCGTCAGGGAACTCTATCAAGCTTTAAGAGAATGTAACAAGTTTTGGGAACTTATGAATTAAAGGAAAGTCCGGAAGTTTTGGGAACTTATGAATGAAAGGAAAGTATTTTGAACTTTCTAGAGAATTCAACAAATGTAATTGGTTTTTTGCCGAACTTCAGATTATCTCTATGGGCTTCAGAACAATCCTTTGTGCTTCAGAAAAGACTTATAAGTTTAATGGAAGGAGATCCTACTGAAGGATTCTTACTATCTCGAGAAAGTTGAACGGAAGTAAAAAAAACCTTAATACCTTCTATGAAAAATTAAGCCAGATGTTTCTTGGAATTGATTTCACGTTAGAAAAAGCAATTTAGTCAAAATGAAGGTATTTTCTTATATGTTCATTGCAAATAAATTGCTCAATTCGTTCGAGCAAACGGTTGGACTTTCTTTTCAATTCTCGCCATCATCTGCCGCACACTGGTCAATCTCAGCGGTCATTTTTTCCCAACGCCAAAACACTTCTTCCGCTTGATCATTACCTAATACTTTTGGATTGGGCGGATTTACGAGCAGTTTATCGACGAAAACCAATCTAGTGACGTGGCACCACTGAAATACTTCCCGTCTGTAGTAGCAGTTTGCTAAATCTGGGCAGAGCTTCGCTGGGTTTTTGTGAGCCCTAATGAAAGATAGTATACATTTCTCCAGATACTTTTGCTAATTCAGCTTCGAATCCATCGTGTTGATGATGAAACGCTTTGTTTGGAGTTCTCAGCTACAAATTCCTTGTCAGATCATCAGTTTCTGGGCGAATTCGTCGGCGAGGACAAACTTGGAGGAGAGATAAAAGTTCTGTCCGGGAACGTTCTTGAAATCATGACATGGTATCCACTGTACTTTGTCAGAACCCGGTTGTACAACTTCTGGGCGCCTGTTCTGGTCACTAGATCGTCCTTTTCGGTTGTTTGGAGGCATGAAAGGAACGGTAATCTGCTCATAGTCAGATCCTACAGCTTACACCGTCTTTTGTAAAGACATGCCGGTACAATAGTCCTTGGTTTCGACTTTATTACCATTCAGTTTAGTTGTCGATTTAAAGTTTCAGTGCAACGTTTGCTTTGAATCTTGGTGCTTCAAATTATTGCACTTGCGGAATTGTTTATGAACATCTCTCACGGTAGGGACCGAAACTTTTTTGCGATATTTTAAATTGGCACTTTCAAAACAAATCGCCGTTAAAATATACCGCTAGATGCAAGAACTAGACTTTATGCTACCAAATACAGCGTAGCTTTGTTAATTTCAAAAAAACCAGCTACCCCATAGAAAATTTGACGAAATCGGGTGCTGTGAGGTCGACCAGATTATTTAACCGACCGTCAACATCATAATCGTCAGATTTAATATGTCTAAATCTGTTCCAGTTTTAGACTACCAACTACTTGACCGATTTAATTGGTCGAAATAGACCGGTTTCTACAGGTTTCGTCGGTCATATTTAATTGGCTGTCGCATCGGCCGATTGTGCCGACACAAGCCGATTTAGTTGGTGAGAAAATCGGGAAGATTTTTATGGGGTATCTTAGGGAAAGACTATGCTACGGTATCCTGGGAATCCTATTAATTTCAAGAAAGTTTGAACTTTAAGGGAATTGTTGCGAACTTCAAGACTCATTGTTGTTTTAGGAACTCCAGCGAAATGTTTCGAACTTTAAACTTAGGGACGTCCCACAAATACTAGGAAAGTTCTTCAAACTTTGGAGCCATATTCTATAATTCTCGGGAAAGTCCTACAAACTTCAAGGAAGCAAAATTTAGCGAAGTTTCCGAACTTCAGAAGAGATTTTCAGCCATTATAGACAGTCTATCACGTCACAGGAACTTGACGACAAGCAAAATGTCACCGTCTCGAGAAATCTATCCGATGATATCGGGAGACAAATGGAAGAATCAGCAGTGTAATGACGCCTTCTTAGTGACCTCGGGACAGTAAAGTTCTTAATATTTGTCTTCGATTCTCGAACCCATACGCAGATACACAGAAGTGTTTGTAGACGGCACTCATTAGCTAGGAATCATGAATTAGTGCACGTGTATGTGAACAATATTGTCCGATTTTGGGAACTATTTCACGAGCATGAATGGTCAGTCGTAACTATTATACCAGGAATAATGAACTAGTTTACGAATAAATTACAATTATTTCATGATTTGGTGAACTATTTTCCGAGCACGAGTTGTGACTAATATACTAGGAATCATGAACCAGTTCACGAATACATGAATAATATTTTATGATTTTTTTTAACTATTTCACGAGCACGAAACGGGAGTCGTGACTAATTAATGAATCGGTTCACAATGATTGAAAGGATTCATGAATAATATTAAGAGTTTTGTGGAATAGTCCACGAGAAAATATGTTTTGATTTTGTGAAGTAATTCACAACCGCGAAAACCAGATCATGTCAAGATGTAATAAATCACGAATCAGTTCACGTATTCTTGTACTCTGAATATTGTTCCTAAATCTATGAATTAAATCATGAGTCAGAAAATCGATTAGGTAATGACTTGGCACACTTGGTAATGACACAAACAAAGACTTGGTAATGACACAAACAAAAACAAATATCTCCACTAATAAAAGCATTATGTGGGCGTTACTGAATGGAAATAGAACATAATTATAAAATACATGATTTTTGTTCACGGTAATGTTTTCAAAACGTAAAAACTTGATAGTTTCAGAATTCAAGGTACTTTATTTACGATTTTGGGAGCATTTTGTTTCCATGAAGGATTTGATTACTGAGTAAAGAAGTATCAATTTGAATCAAAGGCGTTCGAATTTGTATGAAAGTTCCGCCAGCTTGAATTTGAATGATCGAAGGAGGCTTTGAATTTGAATTGGTTGCGGTAGACTCAACTGGAAGTTTTCATTTGAAGATAAAATTTTCGCATCACTGATGTTTAGATAATATATGTCAATGACTTCAACATGCCCTCGAAATAAAATTTCTAAATGTAAACTTCAACATGTCCCCAAAACAAACTTGTTAATTGTAGACCGACTGTGGACCAACTTGCTAATCAGGGGACGTTAATTGATCGTCATCCAAGTCTAACTGATATAAATATTTTGCTCGTCATTTTCTTCATATTCATTGAGAATAGACGTCCATCTTCAGCATTCAACTTGTGTAAAATCTCTAACGGTTTCGAAGGTAGTTGGGATATCCAAACCAGGTGCGCTACTGTCGTCATGTTTTTTTGTGGCTGAGTTCGACAGAATTGACAGCATGAATTCTAGCTCAAATGCATCAACCGATATAGTCGGAATCGGTTGTTTTCTTTGAGCAAGATTCCATACTGAATCCATGCAGGATTTCGAACCGGTTCCGGAATGGATTTGACGGATAGTTGGGATAGGTTGGTGTGGCGGTGTTAGTGTTTATCGAATATTAATTCAAATGTTTACACACGTTTTTTTTTTAATATTTTTGTTCGATCATGGATGTCTGTTCTCTGTGATATTAGTAAACGTTCATTCGGGCATTTCGAAGTAGTTAAGCGCCCAAACACTCCGACCATATTGGATGGCGCACGATTGTCAGTGCAGTAAAGATCTTTCTTAAAGAGATTTTTCTAAACCGATGTGTCACTGATTTTTATTAATTTATATTAGTTGGATTAACAAGGGTTATAATTTTGTTTTGTTTCCGTCAAACTGCTTCAAGGGCATAATAGTTTTGCTAACATCTCTCGTGGACTATTCTCAAAAACCGCGAAAACCTGTGATTTTTGCATGATGCAGCTGTAAATGTGTACGTAAGGAGCATAAAAAGTAAGGCCCCATGCGATATTTATGTAAATTTCCAGTAAGAATTTAAAGGCCGCAATTTTGAAATGTGTGTGTTTATTTTTATAAATTTGAAATTAGCTACTGTATCAACATTCCCTGCATCATTGTTAACAATTTTATGTAATAGAGCTAAAATTGGTTGCGTAAGCATTTTAATGTGAATTAAAATCATAATTTTAACTGAAATTCTATGCGCATTGAGATTTATTAACACCTATTGTGTTCTGTTCAAGCACTGCAGGAATATTTCTCCTTTTCGCATACAACTGTAAATATGTGGATGCGTATGTTGTATGGAGCCATTTTTGTACAAAAAGGAAACGTTGATGATGACTTGAACTGGAGATTATGACATGGATTGCAACCCACACGCCAAAGTGCATCAGATTTATCTTTCCGTTAGACTTCACTTTGAACAGATTCTTCGTGAAAGTATTTTTTAGGACCAAACGGGAGCGATCAGTTGAAAATCATTGTATGCCTCACGAATTCAATCAATGTTTCTTATGACCTAAAACGGAATATTGACAGAGGGAAAACCGGAACCCAAATTTTAACTGCTCTTGCTTAGTCGAAAGAGTTTGAATCCTTCGCTGATTTGATTCTGGAGACAACCGAGAAGATAATTCGCCCGCGTCACTGAAAATAAGTGAAAGTTGTCATCTTTCCAAAGCCAATCTCCGACCACAATTTCTATCGACCGATTGAAATGTGCTACTACATCAGGATTCGCCATCCTGACGAAATATGTCCTATTCGAAATTTAGAAAACTAAATAGCGTATTTTAGGTTCTCTTTTTCTAGCGCGGTTTGAGAGTAGCGAGTAATTGAACATATCAGGTAGCCCTTACAAAAAAATAACACTTGATCTTTATGGAGTCAATTTCGAACAGTTTTGTTTCGTCCCTGTTATTAAATTTGGAAAATGCAATGCAAATAATATGCAGCACACCGCTGAATGCTACAACGTTAAAGCAAGAATCCTCGTATGTATTGACAATGACTCTATAGAAGTTCGCTTACCTGACTTATTCCCGCGTAGCTCTGAGATCGTGATTAAAAAATACATGTCAATATACGAAGAAGTGAATTCCGTCACAGCTGATACTTTGTTGGTTTCCGGATGTATCAAATGGTGTTCGTGTGGTGAGAATGCGTCCGATCAAGCCGATTCTTTCATACGTAAACATTAGAGTGCCCAGAAAAATAATGAATTTTTAAAACTCAATCGGACCACTCCTGAGTCGATTTCTAGTCCTACCAGGAGTACTTGTTCCAAATCTGAAGCAAATCGGACAAGTCTAGCTACCGGACCGGACGTGTCTAAAATTTGGATGGGATTTTTCGACAATTTTCATGAAGAAAACCAACTAGCTTGCATTTTGGCTGCTAGGTGGCACTGTATGCATCGTATTATCATTTTAATGAAAATAAGAAAGATAATTTAATTGTCTACAACTTTGTCGAAGACTGCTAGTCAATCCGGCTTTGTTAAAAGAAGTTATTGAATTTTTAACGAAGTGATGTCTGAGTCAGTTTTGCATGGGGCCTAGCAGTGCATCCCCGAGCAGAGTCTGATAACAAATTGAGAACTAAACTTGATGTTGTGATGTAGTAGGGAATGATTGCTCAGTAGAGCATTGCAAAAAAAACTTTTTTTTGAATTCTCAAAGGCCCCCCCTCTCATATTGTGACAAATGTCAAAGTAAGCTCAGATGCCAAATTTCACATCATTTGGACAATTTTAGACCCCCGCCCACTTCGCTTGAAATTTTTTGAAATTGGTACTATGGGAAAATATGGAGGAAAAATACATTAAATACTCTAACTTTTGAAGTAGCAATCAGAAAATTACAATTTATACCTCTTTTGAAAGGAAATAATCTAAGTATTTGAATGAAGATATACTTGTTTCTTGAAAAATACGGGAAAGTGGGGTACTGGGTCATTTTGACCCCAAAATCCCCTATTTTTAATGATTTTTCTGGTCCGTGGTGCAAAACATACATATTTTGTAGTTTTTCTAATGTGAAAAAATCTCAGAAATCGAACGGAACCCTTTTGACCTTAGTTCGAATACGAGAAGTTGGGGTTATGGGGCTTTTTGTCAGTCATATTAAATTTTATCATTTTCTCATGCATATATCTCTATTATTCTTCAATCAATTTTCATAAAATGTAACTTATTGAACGTGTAAAATTCTGAGGAATAAAACAAAAATAAAAACGTTAAAGGTAAAATTCAAAAACATCAAACTTTTTGATATTTACTCTACAAATCTCATTTTTTCATTATTTGTCCTAATACCTCAACTTCCCCTATTTTTCCAGGAATGAAACTTTTTTCATGTGATTCCTAAGCATATTTTACACTAAAAGTAGTAAATTAAATAAGAATTTTGTTGTTAAATGGAGTTAATATGTGCGATTTTATGATAAAAATGTGAAATCGACACTATATGTCAGATAATTTGATGTTCCTGAATTTTACCGGTAACGAATCTATTTTTGTTATAATTCTAAGGATTTTCCACGTTCAACAAGGTATAGTTTATGAAAATTGAATGAAGAATAATAGAGATATATTCACGAGAAAATGATGAAGGTTAATATTAATGTCAAAAGGCCATTTAACCCCAACTTCTCGTATTCGGACTAAGATCAAAAGGGTTCCATTCGATTTCTGAGATTTTTTTACATTAGAAAAACTACAAAATATGTATGATTTTCATCACGGAGCAGAAAAATCATTAAAAATAGGGGATTTTGGGGCCAAAATGATCCAGTACCCCACTTTCCCATATTTTTCTAGAAACAAAAATATCTTTATTCAAATACTAAGATTATTTCCTTTTAAAAGAGGTATAAATTTTAATTTTCTGATTGCTACTTCAAAAGTTATAGCATTTAATGTATTTTTCCTCCATATTTTCCCATAGTACCAATTTCAAAAAATTTCAAGCGAAGTGGGCGGGGGTCTAAAATTGTCCAAATGATGTGAAATTTGTCATCTGAGCTTACTTTGACATTTGTCACAATATGAGAGGGGGGGCCTTTGAGAATTCAAAAAAAAGTTTTTTTTGCAATGCCCTATTGCTCAGGTTGTTATCATTTTGGTCGTTTTAACGGTTAAAAGATCAAAATCGAAAGCAGAAAAATTGCACTATGACATCAAACAGAAAACTCTTCATGCTATCAGTGAAAGCAAATTGAAAACTCATTGAGATGGTGAAATATTTAATTGATAACAAAATAAGTAATCAATTTGATGTTTGTCAAAGAAATAGAAACGAACATTTTTTTCTAAAAATGTAAGCACATCAAAATGAGATCAAAATATGATAACATATTTGAAAAAGTTTAAACTTATATCAAAATATGATTTTAATTTGATGCTTGATATCAAAATATGTTGTCTATTTGCTGTAATTTTGATGTTGGACTTTGCTCGGGTCAGTACTCTATTCCCACGAACTACACATTTTTGTGAAATAATGGTTAGATTTAGTTCAATAATACGTTCAGAAGAATTGTAGTACATAATACCGGATATGTTTTGGTTAGAAAATTTTAGTTCCAACTGTGGCCGCATAGAAGGCGCCAACACTAACTTTTCATAGAAGGGGGAAACCGTCCCAGCATTCTGTTAGGTCAAGACGGATACAGGAGGCCACATTTTTGTCTATGTGTGACTGCGGTTGTCATTTTTCTTCGATGAGGCCGAAAAAAACAAGAGGATATGAAGATGTTGCAATAAGTTTTGATTCGATTCGCCCATAATATTTTTAATCGGTATTTTTGAGGTAAAAATTGTCCCCAGGTGTTCGAATCGGCAGATTCGAGGTGAAGCTTGGCTTTTTCTCACTTTTCATCGTGCGCCATCACATAATCCAACAGAGCTCAATTTTCTAAATGTAGCAATATAACTTTTAAAAATTCAGAACGATTTTTAGTTGAATTTTTGCGAAAATCCAAACACGTCTTTGTTTGACACTATCTGCCTTTCTGGACAATGAATTTCGCCACATGAGTTAGCAAAAGTATAGGAGTTAATATGGTTGACTGAAAGGTGTGGTCGTGCGAATTCAATTTCTTACAATATTTTTTTATTTATTTATTTTACGTACAACAAGGTAAACATCGACGATGTATCTTTGTCAGCTGCATCGGAAAACACTAATAACAGCATATGGCTTAATGACTCAATTGTTTGGTGATGAAACAGCGAGATTGCATAGATAATTAACAAAGCTCTAAGAGCTGAAAATCGTGACATCAGTATACAATTTTTTTTAAGTATAAATTCTGGTGTCAGAGGTTTGAAAAAAATTGATTTCATTGACTATAAAATATTAAAATAATCTTTGAACGAGAGTCAAAAATTTTAAAAACAACTCAATCACACACTATGTCAGTTTATCATGCTCGTGAAAATTCTACTTTTATATACAATCCTTATCGGACTATCCTGACTATGACCTATATGTACGCACATCCTAATTGCATTAATTCTCCAATTAGTTCCCATACATGTCGGAGTGCTATTCCTGGTTGACCAGGCGAAACACGTGTATGCATTGATTTGTCGTTGGTCCACGCTTATCTGAAAACAGTATACTCATGCAAGATGAATTAGTTGAATTGAATACGGTTCTAGTTCCGAATTAGGTTAGTAGATGGATACACATGGTCCATAGTTAAGTTAAGAAAAATTATGCATCCGTTATGTGGTTATGTGGTAATTTGTGGTCCCAAATGGGAATAACTCATCGTCTGTCATATTATATCGGACTTGTTTAATCTTTTTTCCTCGTGAGCAGCATCTCGCATAGTGAACCGTACCTCTGTTTCGCTTTTCTCCTTTGGTAGGCAACGAACTCGTACCTCGCAATGCAAACACTGTTCAATCCAATCAAACTATTTAGATTAACTTGCGGTTACAACGGACGGCTTTTGAGCTGAAATATGAGCCACCGAAAACTCCCGGTTGGTTCCGGTTGCCAATGAAAAGTGTAAAATGAACAACGGAGTGTCCGTGTCCGTCGAGTATCATCTACTTTCCCAGCAAGACGATCTGCAGGAGAACGATAGTGGTGACGATAGTGCTACGCTCAGTGATATCGAAGAGTGGAGTGTAGCCGGACCCGCCAAGCAGGTGGAACAGGTGGCACTACGGCCGTTCGATTCAGAAGTCGAGGGTAGTCAGCCGAGACCGAGCAAGATGAAGATCGAAATGTACGAGGTAGGTGTGCAGGTTAATTTTCTATTGTTGATGTGCTTTTGACTTTGGCTGTTCAGTGGGGTGGGAATTCATGCTCCGATAATAGACGGCATGCTGAAGCGTGCGAAAAAGTATGCTGCTGACCTTGGCTCAGAAATAGAGTAGCGACGTGTGCTCGATGTCGGCAGGGGTTGTGTTCTTTCAAATGCAGAATGCACTTCTTGTCTATCGCGATACGGTGTATGTGGACTGTGAACTGAACACCTCGAGTCGAAGTTAACTACCTATTGTTTGGTTTTGCAAGCCAGAGATAGAGGTGCAAAAATGGCAGTCGACAGGTGCTTATACCTATGTACGCAAATGGTTTAATTAGTCCGTGTTACCATTTGATTGTGCAGCAGCTTAGTGCAGTGCAATTGTTTTGACTCGTGCGGTGATTGATAAATAGTGTGCAGTGGGCTATACAATGTGGATCTTATAAGTACATGTAGAATTTTGAAATTGGAAAACTTTCACTGGGATTTGTCGAAGTAAGAATCCCATAAGAACCCTAGAGAATGCTGGTAGTAGTGAGCATCCAATATAAAAATCGGATAAAGACAAGTCGAAAGACATGGTTTAAAACGGATCGAAAAGTGTCCTCTGTGCAGGAGGAACCAGGTACTCGAAAAACCCTGGGTTGTGACCGATTCGACCAAAACCTATCAGAATGTTGGTCAAAGCATTAAATTAAATTAAAATAAATTTTATTTTTCAAAATCATAGTTTTTTTGCGGTGCAAGACTGGTTTGAAAACCGATATGAAAGTTTTTCGCTTTTCGGAAACATACCAGATGAATCCTTTTGTTCAATAAAATTGACGTTGTCAAACATCGGACTGGAAAGATCGGATAAAAAACAGATTTTTCGAGGCAAAAGATCGATTTTGAAAGAATCACATCGATATCACCCATTCGTAGTCGGACATACATGTAAACATTGTTTTTTCCTCCTTAAATTTGCCTCTTTACGAAATCCAAGCTCTACTGATTAAAGATTGTTTTCCAAACTGCTACCGGAAAACCTGGTTGCATCTTGTATGAGGCACGTTTCGAAAGATTTCAAAGCAGCGAGAGCGGCGATCAACAAGTTGTTTTTATTTAAATTCCTATATTCTTCTACTTTTGCTCTCTGTACATATATGCCGCGATCTTCTCGCTGTTTTACCACAACAAATACAATAAACCGATGCTTGCTTAAGATATTGCCCCTACTTCTACCATAGTTGTATTGTCACCCTACTGATTTGTAGCCGTTTTCTGGAAAAGCGCTTGCTATCTTTGTTTCTCGTATTGATTCAAATGTAGGGTGAGAATTCGAAGGTCGGATTTGAAATTACGGGGAGCCTAATTAACAGTTTTCACACCTGGTGTATTATTAAACATCGTTTATATGTTGTAATTAACAGAATACTTGAACAGATTTAAATTCAAAAGCGAGCGCAAAAAATGTCCTATGACATCAAGCAGAAAACTAAGTCTGCTCTCAGATTGAGAGAAAATTAAAAATTCAAGAAAATGTTGAAATTTCTTGTTGATAATAATTAGATAAATTTTCCAATAGATACAACAATGTAACAAAATAGAAACCAAAACAAAATTCTGTAAGGAACTCAAAGTATGTAAGCAAAGTATAAACCCACAAATCCAATTTAATGTTGACATCAAAATATGATTTCAAACTGTTGTAATTATGATATTCAACTTTGCTCGGGTACTGTGGTGCCCAGCTTAGTAGCGTAACAATAGACAAATCACCCTAGCTGTACTTCGCGTATATAACACGTATGTAACCAACGAACACGCTTTGCTCTCTCTCTTTCTCTCTCTCTCTCTCTCTCGCTCGTCGTGTTGTCGCTTTTGTTAGCTCTTTAAACAGAAGATAGAAATGTTTACGTCACGAGGCAACATTGGAACGGTTGTTAAAGAAACCGTGTAAGTGCATTTTTCGTTATTTACTTGTTTACTCTAAATTTCGATAAAAAGCGTGCTTTCCTGTTTTTTTTTCTTTAAATGTATGGCTGAAATCTCATACATGTCATCTAAAGAATATCATAATAGAATATGATTATATGTGTGAGCAA
Source organism: Topomyia yanbarensis (assembly GCF_030247195.1). Classification (NCBI taxonomy): domain Eukaryota; kingdom Metazoa; phylum Arthropoda; class Insecta; order Diptera; family Culicidae; genus Topomyia; species Topomyia yanbarensis. Next base: position 47,434,140 of record NC_080672.1, on the reverse strand, counting down.
ATAATCATTATGTGAAAATAGTAAACATTGACGGAGTTACGATCGTTGCCCTAAGACGCCGAAAATTTATCATCTCGCTCTTACATATGATAGGCCCATTAGTTTGACACATATTTCCCCGGGTACACACATGTCAAAGTAGTGGGATACAATATGCTAGAGCGAGACCCCTTGTTTCAGTCCGTTAATACATGGAGACAGTAGCGCTTTGCTCCCTCTAGTAGTTATAATCTCTTTTTATCTCCCCGAATATTTCACCGATCAATAGATGTATCTTGGAGTTCTTGCCTACTATTATAACTGTGTTGGGTCATAAAACAAGCATTGTATAATAAATTTCCATTATGAATTTGAGAATTAATAAGAAACGATGGTAATAATACTGAATACTAATCTTCAACTTGCTTCATCAATTACTTTAATTCATATTTACAGTGCTGTAGTTATCAGATACATAGCATAACCAAGTTTCTATTTGTCATTTAGTATTTAAATCATTTCGGTTTTTTAAATAGAATTTTACATTCTATTCGACTACGAAAATTAACATCATCTAAATACTAAGATCCCAAAAAACGGCAACGTTGAATACGGACAAAAACGAATTTTCGAAATTTCAAGAACACGTAACGAAACACATATTTTAAACATGGACAGAGTAAACTCTCATCCAAGTAAAAATTTCCTTGTGCTCAGATAGGTTTACCAAAATCTGTTGGATCTCAGATGTTAAAGAATCTTAAAATATTTAGCATGTCGAAGCTGCATTCTGCCTCGCTATTGCGATGCATTATGTCCCGTTGTTAAGAATTATTTATTATGATTTTGAAAGAAACTGAATATTTTTATAGAACGTTTTTAGCGTCTCTTCAACTAGTATAATTTGACGATTGAGTTGACAATTGATTGAAATATCTTTTTGTTATTTCAGTTTTCAATTAATTTACATTTCATTACAAAAATGCACACTTGAACGCCGTTCTTAGGTTGTGGAATTTTACTTAACCTTCTGGAAGTCGCGCTAGTGCACTGAGTGCACGCTGCTCTGAAAATCTAGCGAAATCGTCTTAGAGCAGCTGCGCCTGCTCGTTCAGTGAGCCATTTGCGCGACTTCCGGAGGGTTAAAAATACCGACCGGTGAAGTATTTTCCGTAGTTTGCTGCCAAAAAAGTCATGTTTTTGGACTACTTGGCTGTTAAGGCTCATGAAAATTGTGTTTTTACGTCGGACAAAATTGTGGATTCTAAGTTTAAAAAATCTCCAGAATTTTTTTTAATGACTTGACACCAATGTCAATTATAATCGACAGATGCACTAACGGTGCCTTAAGCAAATTGTTTCCTCCTACGTGTCCTGAAAGCAACTTTGCTGAACACATAAATTTCTATTTGTAGATCTGGGCAACCAGCTACCGAGAGCAGTTAATCTTTTGGCAAAATAATGAAAATTTGAATTTCCAACAGTCGCCCGTCAAAGTATTGGGTAAATTCAACTACTATAACACTGTTAACAAAACATTCTTCTTAAAACTCTCTATAATTTAACAATGGCACCTTTTTAAAAAAAATCATGGAAGCGTTTTTGAGTTTTATTTTGTAGTGGAATGTGTTCGGTTGCCGGCACAGGCCTTAGCTAATTACTTATGAAAGAATTAAATTTATTCTGTCAATTGAACGTACCGACAATCTATTTTAGTAACATTTTTGAAAACCGATCAAAAAAATTTGCCGCGAACATTTCGGTGCCATTCAATATTGAATCACAAAGTAGAACAAATTCACATCATAAATGTTCAATGCGCATACTTTTTCGATCGATTTACTTCTTTTGTATAACACTAAGCAAATCATCAAAAAAACTTTTAAGTAGAGTTTCACTTGCTCAAAAAATATATTGGTTGTAGAATAGAACATTCGAGTCTGTTTGCTTCAGCAATCGGCACAAAAAGATCGTGCTAATATAACACACAAATAAAATTTATCACGATGTCCATGTCTGGTTTCTGTCAGAAGCTACATAGGGGTGCCAACAACCGACCAGTGCTGGCAACCGACCACTTTCCCCTATTATTTTCGAAGTGTTCAGTAGTAGCACTCAAATTGACGGGGCTTAAAATATTCTTTATCTTTCTGATATACATTTTTCAGATGATGTAGAATTTCTTTTTTCGATTACGTGAACTGAACGATTTACGAAAGCCGTGACCATGTTACTGAAATTATGAATAATAAATCCTTGTATTCACTATTTGTGTTTCCAAAAAGCTAGTTCGCTCCGAATATATTCATTGCGTTACATTCGAATGTTTGGCTAGGTTACTGTTGTTTCCTGGACATGTTTCGTTTTTGTTATAATTCTTGTTCATATTTTTGGGAATACACAGCCGACCGTCAAACGATGTTTATGATTTCAGGAGCTTATTCGCGATTTTTGGGATTTCTCATCACGTTACCATGCTATTTTATTCATGAGTTTGCTATCGGATTTTACTGTCAGATAGCGCGATTTATGTTCATGATTTCAAGATCATATTCGCGATTTTCGTGATTTTTATTCACGTTATCATGATATTTTAGTCATGAGTCATGATTCATACCAACTATTTCTGGATCATGGGCACGATTTTTAATATTTTAATTACGATGTGATTTATGTCCATGCTTTCAGGAACTTTGTCATGACTTTCATAATTTCTATTCACGTTGTCATGATATTTGTTCACGAGTTCATGTTCATGGTTTCAGGATCTTAGCACGAGTTTTTGAATTTCTGTTCACGTTATCGTGATATTTTATTCGAGCTTTGACACATGGAATAATGTGACTTATGTTCATGATATCAGCAGTTTTATCATGGTATTCGTAACTTCGCCTTATCACCATCTATTATTTCTTGGTTACTATCGGTTTTTTCTCGGAGTAACGTGACAATACGAACTAGATCATAAAAGTATGACTGATTCGCAGTATCTTGTTCTGTGAACTATATCATGAACACGATTTGTGGTGCTTAGCGAAGTCTGTCCAGACATAATAAATGAATCAAATGAATAACGATGTTCGAGCTCCTAATGTTTTTATATATCTAATTATCGTACCTATTATTGGTCACTAGCAGCTGGACTTTTCATGAAAAAGTGCGTGAAACAAAAATGATTTCACTCCAAATTTTGTGAAATAGTTCACGTGAAAATGTTTACCAAAATTACCATGTCACATGAAATTGAAAATGACTAGAGATATCTTCAAAATATCACAAGCACACAAAATAGATCGTAAATCATGTGCTAGGAACCATGAACTATTTCACGAATCCATAAATAATATTTCATGATTTTATGAACTATTTCACGAACACGAATGGTCAGATGTGACTATTGTACTAGGTATACTAGTTCACGAAGACATTAATAATATATTATACTTTTGTAATTTATTTTATAGGCACACATGATCAGACGTGACTATTATACTAGGAACCATGAACCAGTTCACGAATATATGAATAACATTTTATGCTTTTGTGAACAATTTCACGATCACGGGTACTGGATCTTGACTAATATATCAGGAATCATGAATTAGTTCACGAGAATTCAAGAATAAAATTGTGAGTTTCGTGAAATAGTGTGATTTTGTGAACTAATGTTCTTAAATCTATGAAAAACATCACGAGTCAATCTATGGTTTTGTGAATAATGTTCTTAAAGTTGTGGACTTATTCACGTGCAGAAAATCGATTTGGTAAAAACATGGCGGAAATCATGACTGAAGTTCACAAAACAATAAATATTTCCTCTAATAAAAGCGTTATACTGGCGTTACTGAAGGGAAATTGAACATATTTATCAAACACACAATTTTTGTTCATGGTCTTGTTTTCGTTAACTAAAAACGTGATTGTTCCAGATTTCCAGATTTATTCACGATTTTGAGAAAAACATTTCTCGTGCAGAAGTGCATGAAACTTCGAGACCTGGTAGTTTCAAAGTCATTTTTTTTGTTGATTTTTTTATGCCTCGGCTTAAAAATTTTCCTTTGTCCTAGAATGGCAACATTTGTCAAAAAATAAATTGCGTACGTTTTAGACATAAAAAAATTAAAAGCCGAAATCTCAGCTCAGCTCGAAACTCGTCCAAGCCCTATCTAGATAACACTTGACAAGTCATGACGTTCTGATAAATTTGCATGGTTTCTTCAGGGGTGAAAATTTTTGAATTTTGACCATTTTGGAGTATCGCTGACAATATCAGATTCACTCTCATTTTGCATTGAGACGTTTTTCTAATGGCTCAAGGTTCAAAAAGTGGTATGTGAACTTTTATCAAGAACATTGTTGATTTGAAAGTGAGAAAGGAAGTAAGAGAAAAAAACGCCAACAGCATCACAGAATAAGGATGAAACCAAGAATCATCAGAGAGAGGTCCGCTTTGTTTAACTTTGTGCGCAGCTCATCTGGGTTCGATTCACAATCTCGCACATAAGGTTAAAGATATTTCTAACCTGATACAGATTCGAATGATCCTAAAGTTTAAATTATTATAAACAAAAACAAAACAAAACCAGCTTCCGATATAGATATCTTTTGTATTATATGTATGGATGAAATGACGCGTAAATTAACTAAAACCCACCGCCTGTAACACATGTCAGCGATTAATGCACTAGTAATAAACGAATATGTGGAATAACAATTTCACATGTGTCCACTGCGATTCTAGCTTCTAATTCTTGTTCTAACTCTAACTTCATACTTTTGCATTTTTAGTGCATTCGCCTATGTGGCCCCCAAACGAGAATAAAATTTTGTTTAACTAAAAAACACCTTCTCAGCAACTTTTTCGTTTCACATTAAATCAATATATATTCTTTGAGGGAAAGTTAGGCATTTCTCCCATCTTTCGGATGGTATAAAGAACTTAGCCTACAAATTATAGGACAAAAAATAAAAGCAGGCCCACAACACTTCCCTATTATTGATAACGCACAGATAATTTTACAAAACTTTGACATAATGAAAACTCAACAGGATTGGTACAATAGTCTAATCAATCTTTCAATAGTACCAATCGTGTAATCCTGTATTAGCAATTTAGATTAAAAATTATCTACTAGCAGTCTCTTATCGCTTAAACTCTTACGTTCACACTTCAAGTTTATATTTTCCAGCCGTCAGTTGCGCCACCCGCACACTACACAGGGTGCTACACTCTACCCTACCCTGGGCAACAGCCTCAAGCGTGGCTCCATATGAAATGCGATTCGGTCCAGCGTTGACTGGATACAGCAGAGCGGCTAGGTTTGGTTTCGGTTTCAGCTTCACTGCTAGTCTGCGTCTGCTTTCGGTCGCGAGCGGTTGTGTTTTGATTCCGTTTTTCTCTTGACTATCGGCTCGTGATTCGGTGGCTCGAACCGCGGATACCCACCAAAGTGCTTTTCTATACATCTTCCTTCCTTCGGTGACACCACAAAGTGTGGTACGGTTTCAACTTGGATTGGTGAAATTTTATGTAACATGATCTGCACAATTGAAATGGATATTTGGCTGATATTCGACTCCAACCTCCCTGCTACTCATGTACACTACGAACCGAATGTCATCACCTGGACTAGGACTGTTGTGAACCTACGAGTTCGATGTGCAATCGTATTCAGTTACGGGCTAGAAGTGAGAATCGGTTACCCGCTAGATCGTGTAGCTGGAATGCCATGCAGGGCGACAGAATGACGTGATTGTGATTCCTAAGCACTTTACGGTGTGGAATGTATGAATGTGCCTCTATAAGCGGAACGCGCAAAGTTCTTCCCAGGTGTGGTGACCACCGGTGATCGTGCTGTTTGTGTATGCCGTATAGCGCGCCGAGAAGAGATTTGCATAACGCTGATGATGATGGACTACTGAAATAACTTGCGTGTGTGGCGACGATGGATTGGTCATTTGTCAATTGTGATTGAGTGTGATGCTTCACGAGTTGGTCGCTATAAAACTGTGTGGATGATAATAGACCAATGGAATTAGTGCCAATCAGTTTTATCTGGTATGGTGTAAAGATGAGATTGTACTGGTGTTCAGTGAAATCTTGTCAGTTATTTATGTGATGTGGCTATAGCATGCGGATGGAAGCTAATTTTTTCACAGAAATTGATAGCTTTCAATCAGACAGCTCTACAAACTGCTGATTGGTAGGACGTGCTATGATTCTAGCTGTTTGCACTGCACTGAAGGGACGTTCTTTGGTTAAACGGGTCAAAGAAATGATTTACCCATCATGCCATCAGAACCTCTTCAATAGATTCCCATCTAAACCGGTTCCCTTAGGGGAGTGTAGACTGGAATCTCATAATCGTTCACAAAGAGCAGTCACACAACTATACCTACTCCACAGCATATCAGAGCGGCACAAGAGTCGAGCCTAATTTAAGACTGAATCATAGGCGGGTAAAATCATAGCTCTTCAACTGCTCTTCTGCTCTACGGTGCAGCTCTTTAACCAGCCAGCCGGTGTAGTCTGGTTTAGGTGTACCGTATGCGGGATAAGGTTGCATTATTTAGATAATCGGTTGCGATTTATCGAGTGAGCGATTCAACTAAACGGCTACTAAATAGTATAACACATTTCTTTAAATATGCTGTTTGAGAACAAGATTTCTTGCAATGAATGAAGAATTTATGCTAGGTCATGGTTTGGTTTGGTTGTATCTAAATATGTTTTAATTATGAATTTTGTCTCTCTGAACACGAATAAATATTAAGCGGAATCATTTTAATGAATTCTCTTCTTTTAAATTTTTGAATACATGACGTCGTTTAGCGTACGTAGATTTGAATCTCACGAGAGGCAGTAAGGCTTTTTGGCCCTATTAGGAAGAGTTTATTACTAATTTGTTAATTACTTGGTTTACATTCGATAGAATCCGTATAAATTAGTCTCTCTGCTTCGTTCTTCGAAACATGTATAATAATAAAAATGGCTTGAATATTGAAAATTTCAAAATATTAGATGCTTTTTATCGTTAATATTAAATGAATCTTTACACTAATAATCACGAATTACATTCTTCGTTTAGTAAATACATTTATTAACTACTAACTGTCTCATTAGGATAGTTTATTTGTGAAAAATACTGTCTGTTGTTCAAAATTACTAGTAAAAACCATTGCACCGGTTTCGTATACATCCAAAACCAAAGCAGGAAGAATCTCTTGCAACAATCCCCTGTAAAAATCTGGGATCAGAATAGAATGGCTCGATTGAAACATTCCCCATGTTATTCGGAGATTTGTATCCTGTCATGACGTCTCATCGCTTTTCAGATTTGAAGGAAAAGGTAGATGAAAAATGGTGGTAGGTAGATGAAAGGTAGGGAGGTGGAAAATGGATTCTTCACTCCCGAAGGAATAATGAGGTCTACTGATAAAGCCTATCGCTCTTTTCCACACTGGGCTAGTAACAAGAACAGTTTTGAGTTTTAGCTCCCTGTACATAGATTCATCTATGTATAGTGGACCAAAAGTCCGAATACGCAATTGCATTACTGCAGGGCAGTTACATATCAAATGATATGAGATTCCGTAATCGGATTTACAAAGTGCACGCGAAAAATGCTCAGCACACTGAACAGTAGCCATGTGATAATTGAGTTTGCAATATCCCGGCAGTGCCCTGACTAGAATACTAGAAATTGTGGTCGAAAAATCCAAACAAATTCATTGACATTTTGGAACCTACATCCGACGGAAAAAATTTGTTTGAACGCAAGTATGAATGAGTTCGACATGCGATTTCCAATTTGTCGAACTAAGTGCGTTTAGGGCAGCTTGACTGTCAGTGCAAAAATAAATTCCTTTTCCCTTTTGATGTGTTGATTGTACGCCAAACAGAATCGCGAAAATTTCTGCTTAGAATGCAGTATCAACCAATCGAATGGGATTGGTCTAATCTCATTTCACGACAGTCGACGCCAGCACCGGCTAGACTATCCAACACAAAACCGTCAGAGGATCAAACTACGTATTCTTTAAGTTGTCGCTCCATATAGTCAGACAGCTAGTCCTCGCAAGGAGAAATTCGCACATTGAATGTTTTAAAAGGAAAACTATATATGAGTGTAAGGTCACTAGGAGCAAGTATATACTCAAACCAAGTTACCATTTGGGGCCACAGTCTCGTCTGTTGGGTTACTATTCGAGAGCTCAGTAACGGTATGCCCAAGAAAGTGCAACTTGTTTCACCGACACATATAGTCGAATTATGTTTAGGAATGCCTCTAGAGCAGCAGTAGATGTTGTCGTGAATGCACCAGTCATCACCATCAGGACCACCTTCTGAAGATGGTTTCAATTTGATTAGATTGTCGTGATTTCTCCCTTTTGCCACCACACAAGGCTAACAGTAGATCCACTGAATGTACTTGTTTATTTCTTGATCCTGAAATCGAAGTGAGCAGACCATTTGAATTTTGAGTCAAAAATTTCCCCAAGGTACTTCACTTGCTTTGCGATAATTATTTCAGAGTTAAAGAACTGCAACGGATGAGCTCCGGTTGTAATCCCTCGGTTGTAATACTTCGTGAAAAACACCATTGATGTTTTATTTGAGTTAACTGATAGTCCAACATGATCGCTCAACAACACGTAAATGTTCTAATGAAAATACCGGTAATCATTATATGATAATCATCGGCATAAATGTCGGAAATCCAAGCTCATTAAGATACCTCGACAAGCCGTTGGCGGCAAGGTTCCATAGAAGTAGTGAAAGCACACCACCTTGAGGACATCCGCTGAAAGTCAGTTTCCTAATGTCTACTTATTGTATCGTTTTTTTGTCTATTTTCGGCAAATTTAAGACTAAGAGAAACGAAAGCAATGAAATTGAAAAACGGATAGGTATTTTAGAGCGAATCAGTTATAAACTTAGAACAGAAAACTAGGAATAGGCAGGCTCATCGGCCGTCGGTGGTAAAACATGTTTTATCAATGATCATGCGGTAGACTTGGGTGCAACGCCCAACTTCTACTTAGCAGAAGGCAAAGGATTGTTCACATTTCCTTTCGAACATATCCATATGAGTCTGCCTAGTCCTAGTTTCCCGTTCTAAGTTAATAGCTGATTCGCTCTAGAATACCTTACTTTTATTTTGATTATAGAGATTTGAACCTTACGGCCATTCGCCTCTTTTCAGGTTAGAAAAATTCCTTAAGAAGTGTTTTTAACCCTATGTGCGGGGTTGGGAATTGAACCCAGATGAGTTGCGCACAAGCCAACAAAATCGGTACAGTAGAACCTTGCGGCAATTAAAACATAGTAACATCTCTACTTATCTTAAAAATGAGCACAGATGTCGGTTGCTAAGCATTGCGTGTATCCGATTCGTGATATCTGAAGGTACTCTATTCCCCTTGTGCTCCTCCAAAAGAGGGTAGTAATATTAAAAAACTAGAAGAAACTCCGCTGCATGCAATTTAAGAAGCCTAGCAACTTGCAAGAAATGCAAACATACAAAACAAATAAGGGACCATTCATGAATTACGTAACGCGTTTAGGGGGGAGGGCGTACGACAAGTTGTGACATGGTGTGACATATGGGGAAGGGGTAATAAGCTATATCGTTACGTAACATGTTTTACTGAACAAAAAAAAATTCGAAGAATTTGTAACGTAATAGGGAGAGAGGATAGAAAAATTTGTGACAATTTGTTACGGGGGGAGGGGGATTCAATTTTGGGCAAATTTCGCGTTACGTAATTTATGTATGGTCCCTAATGTATAGTCCGTTTTGAAACAACTCGTCTTGAGCTTGGATTTCTCCACATCGTTCCCTTAAATTCCCTATTTCAACACCTGGTTAAAAATAGTACATATAAAAATATTAAAATTATAGCTTGTTTCGAATACGGCACGAAAATACGTTTGGTAATTATGCTCAGAAGTGAATAAAAAGCATAACTGCAACACTGCGAGGCTGAAGGGTAATATCGGTTTGTTGAGGCACTCCCGAATTCATAGTCATCACAAAACGTTAGTTTTCTGACCACAGAAACATATTCCTTGCCAAATAATGATTTTTTTTTCTCTCGCACTTTTCACGCAAAAATAAACTAATCTGCCAAAAACCATACCGCGAACCGTAGCGGTTGTGTAGAATTTGAGCCCCGGGATTTGTTTGAAATCGACGTTCGCATATTCATCGCAGATCAGGATATATCAACTTTTGCTAGCACCTCGTCGTACAGCTTACGGGCCTGCATATTGTTTGAGGCTTCGGTTCTGAATGACTTTCAACCGCAGTTGACGATAGACGGTTATCAAACATCCCAGTATATTTTAAACATTATGTAATTTTCAACATTATGTAAACTATGGTTGTGGGTTCAAAAATGTCGGAGGTATCTCTGATGCCACAATTCGCTTCCTTGTAGGATTTTTTTGGTTTCGCGGACGTGATTATTGCCGTTAAGCATGAATACAGGTTATTTTTCATTTCTTATACGTTGCAGTGGTCTATGACCCTCAAAAACTTCGAAAAACGGGAATTTTGATGTTTTTGCCGTTTTAAACGTCATACGATTTATAATAGCAATGTCGTTCTAGAGATCACTGGGTAGGGAAAGTGAGAGCAAGGATGTGAAGTATATAGTTTGGAAAACGAGAAGTGGCAGGGTCATTAGAAACAGGCTTAATATCATAGAGACTTAACTTTTGTCTTCTGTTGATGGGCGTCGAGCTTAGGCAGCATAACTACAAATCACTCAAGTCCACCAACATGCCTCCTGGTAAAGACAAACTTGTCCCTCTTTACAATGAGAAACTACTAAAGAAAAGCTACGTAAGATTACCACTGAAAACCTGTCGACGATTAGCATGAATAAAATTGCTGCTGTTCATCTCTGTTTGCCTTTCGAATGCCGGGATAGATTTTTATTTCACTATTGGCATTGCGCTTACAGTCGTAGCGGGTTTGCTACATTGTGACAGGTGGCGTGTGTTGGTGGACTTGAATGATTCGTAGTTATGCTGCATAAGCTAGACCCCGACCAACAGAAGACAAAAGTTAAGCTCATCCTTGCTATAACTTGAGTACTTTGGCTCTAAATTTTCATAACTTACTCTACTCAGTAATCTCTAGTTAATTGATTCTCGTTTAAATGTAAAAAATAAAATGTGAGTACACGTTAGTCGAAATAAAAAAGGAAAACAATTCTAATGCTCCCTCTAAAGTTTTTCAATCCACTGAAATTTGCAAAACTTGCCTGAGACTCGTGCGACATCACGACTGTCTACAGGACTCTCATGATACTTGATAGATTTCCCACATGTACTTACCCAGCCAACATTTTGATTCACTTTAATAAGTTGCAATTTGATTAACTGCACTCTTCAACCCAGCAAACCAGCAATCGTATATAAAAGTTTACAATAAATTACAAATAATGACAGACTAAATCAAATTTACAAATAGTGCAAGCAAAAATTATGTTTTGTTGTAAAAAGTTCACATAAAATGCAAATCTATGATCGAAATACAATGTTGACTTGAAGTTATTTATTAGTCCACTACAACTTAAAACAAAATTGTATATGCGGAATAATAAAAACAATTTTGAAGCATTGTATATAAATTAATTTGCAATTGGATTAAACTGCAAAATCGTTCAAAAAATAGTCACCTCCTTATAGCACTTCGCAAATTCTCTGCCAGACTAGTTCAATATTTGAGCAATAAAAAATGGCTTGAGTACAGAATGTAGGTTGTGATTTGACAGGTATAGAAGGTATCATTGGAGTGCCATATTTAAATTGCATTATGGTATTTTTAGATCGTAATCACAAAGCGATAAAAATGATCAAATATAATCGTTGCTTGACAGTGTATAAATAGATGAGTACATAGCGGCTATGCTGGGAATACGAAGATCTCAGGTTCGAAACTGGAAGTAAATCGTATCAGGTAATTTTAATAATTGATGTTCCAGTAACTCCAACCTTACCCATGAAAAACATATCTACTAGTGTGGGCATAACTGTGTCTTATGAAGGAATTATGGAAATTCCATCCTGATTTTTTTATTTTCATAATATTATTTTTAAAAAAATACTTCTTGTTACCACATTGGGGACCTTAAGCTGCATAAACCTTCATGTGTGATTGTAAAGTTGATCACATATAAACTCAAAATGATAAGCTAGATGATTGTACAATGCTTCTTATGAGATCAAAATTCGTCGTAAATCACATAGTTCTACTATACCGATTTGTTGTACGTATATGGCCTCCACTTCTGTTCACATAGAAGAGATCTGCGCATTTTATACAATCAATTCATATCGTTGAAGAGTGCAGTTAATCAAATTGCTACTTATTAAAGTGAATCAAAATGTTGGCTGGGAACGATATGAATTGATTGTATAAAATGCGCAGATCTCTTCTATGTGAACAAAAGTGGAGGCCATATACGTACAACAAATCGGTATAGTAGAACTATGTGATTTACGACGAATTTTGATCTCATAAGAAGCATTGTACAATCATCTAGCTTATCATTTTGAGTTTATATGTGATCAACTTTACAATCACACATGAAGGTTTATGCAGCTTAAGGTCCCCAATGTGGTAACAAGAAGTATTTTTTTTAAAAATAATATTATGAAAATAAAAAAATCAGGATGGAATTTCCATAATTCCTTCATAAGACACATTCTGTACTCAAGCCATTTTTTATTGCTCAAATATTGAACTAGTCTGGCAGAGAATTTGCGAAGTGCTATAAGGAGGTGACTATTTTTTGAACGATTTTGCAGTTTAATCCAATTGCAAATTAATTTATATACAATGCTTCAAAATTGTTTTTATTATTCCGCATATACAATTTTGTTTTAAGTTGTAGTGGACTAATAAATAACTTCAAGTCAACATTGTATTTCGATCACAGATTTGCATTTTATGTGAACTTTTTAAAACAAAACATAATTTTTGCTTGCACTATTTGTAATTTTGATTTAGTCTGTCATTATTTGTAATTTATTGTAAACTTTTATATACGATTGCTGGTTTGCTGGGTAGGGCTTTGCCGTTGAATTGTCGGTATGAGGCCTCACCACGGCTGCGATACCCGAGTAAACAAAAAGTCCATGATACCCTCAAACTCATGGTGTTTGACACGGATGTTTGAAATGGTTTCAAACCATGAAAACACTATCATCATGGTCTCGTCGATCCCATATAAAAATCATATTTTGGTATATTTATTGATTCAGACAATTTTATGGCGCTTTGTTGTTGTAAACTTTGCGCGGACCATATTAATGGTTTTTTCAAGGGGCTGTGTGGAGTTTGAACCCCTTGATAATTTGCTCGGGTTTCGTCTTTCTACCGCCCAATCCGGGACAGACGTTGTTTCGAGCCGTTCCTAACAGACGCTCTTCAATTTTTTGTTTTAGCTGAAGAAAAACAATTGGCTTAGGAAATCAATTTTAGGCAATTTTGCGTGACGTAATTTATGAAGTTGTTAAAATGCACATATTTTCCTGGATAAATGGAAATCGTAAGATAAGACCAACCCGAGTAAAAGGATTAACCTTAAAACTGCTATGATTCGAAAAAATTATAAAATACCCCAAAAACTGGAAGACCACTAGAAGGGGTGTTTGAAATGGGACGATATGATAATAACTTTCCGATTTATCTATGAGTATCATGGAAAATAGCTCAAGTCTTTCTTTTTTATCGCATATACAGTACCGCCGTTGGTTGCTTGCAAGCATGCTATAAAGGCGGAATAATGCTACTTGATCCATCCACTGCAAGAACGTTCCTGTTAGTGTAACAACGTTGCTTCTGCATTTTGTATGACTAGTAGCAAACATCGGTACTAGAAAATACATAGAAAACTCATCTCTTCATGTTTATTTTGCATGACATATTCAAAGAAAATTTCCAATTTCCATAACCATATTTCTTTGTTAAAATGGGACCTAATTATTATTTTTTTTTGTGAATTAGGAACGTCTAATTTGTACATTTGTTTCCTACATTGAACCGTTTGAGTAATCTCATATTGTATTTCCCAATAAATTCGACACACCGACCGTCCAGCGCATATTGGACAGTTATTTCCAATGACTGACAAATAATTACTAAATAATAAGGTATTCTATAGGTATGTGTATGGGAAGTGGCTAAGCGCGCGGCAATAATTAATTCCATGGAACCTGCACGGAAATTGTGTTCATCGAAATCAGCACGAGCGTTCCGTGGTATCTCTCTCTCTCTCTCTCTTTCGCTGGTTTTTATTGGTATGCAATTCTGCGCCGAATTGCTGCAGACGCATTTCGTATGATTTAATGGAATGGGAAACCGGTTTTCTAGTGACCACCTTTTCGATTATTTTGTTTTGATTGCGTGTTTCATAATGCGTACAGGGAATGCTCGAATTATTTACTCGCGCTCTTTTATAATTGGAAGAACTGTAATTTAAATTGTTTTGCATCCTAATGGAGTGCTAATTTTGAATTTTAATTTTCTACTTAAATCCGTCGACTCTGTGTGGTCTCTTTGAAACGCCAACGCATCGGAAACCATGATACTAGCTCAACATTGTTATTTGTTCGACGACCGGTACAAGCAAGACGATAGTTCCCATGGAACATAAACGAATTAGATTACCACCTTTTGATACAAACTTTAATAGCCACTCATTACAAATAGCTCGATAGCGATCATAAAGGAACACGAATACAAGATTTGCAACCCATGTTCCATGATCGGCTTCTTCAACGGCTTGCCTCTTGCATAGTAATTAACACGAGGTGTTCATCATGGTAATAGTATAAACAGCACAATTTTGTACGGTGCAGTAAGCCCCTTTAAGTACACGATGCATAATTGGTTACAAACATCAATCGGGTACCTACCTGCATTACATTTTGTAGCCATTTCTTCATCACAAAGTATCCACTATGTACACCATAGTCGAGAGGTTATGTATATGCTTTCTATTGCGACACTTTAATCCAAACAAGAACTAAAAAATGTATTCTAAGTAGGTACCTACGTTCCGCTTGTACGTGTCGTTTCACTATTCTCAACTGGTTAAATTCCTCCTTGCTAGCATGAGTGTAAGCTATCATTGGTTCGCTTGTTTTGTTTCGAACTAGCTGCCTAGTAAATGATAACAACGAAAATCAGACCTTGAAGCATCGAACTGGAACGGTTGGCTTAAGATAAAATAGGTTCAACGACAAATAAATGTGCAAGTCTGGGCACTTCTGATGAAATTGCATGCTTATGAAAATTTGTCACAGCGTGCTAACGCAATTCAGTACGAGATTTCGATGAAATTAATTGTCTGACACAGATTGTGGTTAAATCTCGAAGATCCAATTTTCTAAGGTTGATCAAACATCAATTACGTTATCGACGTACTGCATAGTAATTGTTACAAATGAGTAGCAGAATTAAAAAGTTCTCATAAAAAAACGAAAATAGTTTAATTGAAGCAAATTATGCGCCCTAAAATAAAGTTAAAGCTGTCCTTAGATTAAGTAAGCTTGAGATTGAGCTTGTGCGACCATCCCCAGCTGCCATTCTGTTATTGATTAGATTCAAAATTGTACTGAAGTTTCCGTGCGATTCATGATTTTAGAAGTTTCTAGGCACCCGATGACCGGGTGATTCATTAGGTGCCTAAAATACGTTTTAGGAATACCGTAACGGAGACTAGTGAGAAAATGTCTGGAAACATACTTAATTCAAATCTTATTTCTACAAAAAATAAACTAGGACTAACTTGACTTTAACTTGATGAATTTTCACATCGAGCATTAAAAAAAATCTGCAGTACCCTCATTTTAAAAATGGATGTGTGTAACATGGCGCCTACTGCTTGATTTTGACATTTGCTCTTCTTTTGTGAAAATGGCATCAAAGCAAGAGGAGTAACGGAGCAAAAGATTGCTGGCGCATCGTTAACATCCAAACTATTCGCCCGCGTTCGGACGTATTTGGAAAAGGTTTGTCGACGACCAGAAAGACTGGATCGTAAAGAAATCAAAAGCTGGAGTCCGCAAAAACGACCAAAGGCGCGGACAGCTGTCAATTGGAAGAGATTTTCAAACACATTTAGCTATCTAACTTCGCAAACAAATATCTGGTTTGGCAGGCATTCTGTTCCTGTGACTCGATGAACGATATTTCCATCGCTACCGTGACCATCAGCTAGGTAGCATTTTAGCAACTTAGCAACATTTTGTAAAAAAAGGCCAAAGGACATGAATCCTTCTTACCTGATTAGAGAAATCAAACGAAAAGCGCGGCAATTCGCATTCGCTAAAATATAAGCTTGAGTGAATATTGTTTCGTTATTTTGTATGAATTGAATTTGCAAAATAAACATGATTTGATTTAAAGAAAATAAAAGTTTGACCGATTCACACACTTTCTTGTGTGGCCAATTTTTGATCGTATCACCCTTTATAAAGAAAAGCGAGCAGGTTTATGGAGAATTGATAAGAAGAGTGATACGAATTAATTTACTGATTTGGTGTGAAATTAGAATGTGTGAATTGGTGTAAAATTAGATGCAGGATATAAAGAGAAGTTTCCTGTTTTTACTGATTCTTACGACATGGAAACAGGAATTTTGTTCACGTTATCATAAAAACTCATTAGTCCAGTTCTGAATTGTATACTTGTTTGTAAAATAGGGACAATATGCGTTTTTGATATTCCTGGAAAAGTGGGATAATCTTTTTGGATATTTTCCAGGTCCGGAAACAACTGGCTCCCGCTCAACGGTAGCAGTTTCATTGGTTTTTAGTGTGTATTGTTGGCGCACTCTAAGGAAGCGATATCTTTTGACCCTTACGAGAAAAGTTAGGCAGACAGATTGCTTCTCATTCTGGTGGTTCCCAGGATCACAAAAGTTGTGGATTAACAGATTCTTCCTCAATACAAGTCAAGAAAAAGATTTTTTTGTGAAGACAGGCAGTAAGGCTTTCTATAGCATTTCTTTATAAGAGTGCTTCAAGCTTGCTTTAAGGCCGGGCATAATTTTATTTCCGTACAGCTTGTACACAGAGTATGATCGAAGATCATGCGAGGTCCTCCCGCAATAAATTTATCTGGTCGGTATCTCTGCCGCACGAAATACTCGCCATGAACTTCAACGCATTTGCCATACCGTTTCTTATTGCCACAATAGGTGGCTAAATAGGCAAGCAGGTAAACGAATCTTTCCCAGATGGCGTTCGTACGGAAGAGAAGACCTGACAAACATCACCCGAAGCGACTCTGATGGGAGTAAGTAGTTTTACTTTCCTCAATTTGCACTGCATGCAATTACCTGCAATCCAAACCCATGTTGAAGTAAAGGGACCTAGAAGCAGCCAACCCATACTGCAACAGGTCGTAGTATTTCAGAGCTGGTTCGAAGACCACACCATTAATTTCCACTGACTCTGCAGGTATATAGACGTGCGAAAGTCCTACGTAAAATGTTCGCAGCAAGCAATCTTGTTTTTCTGGTCGCGGACAATCACTATGATGTATACCTTTTTTTGTTAAAGCAGGTGTTAAAGCTACGGACGAAAACTGACCAGTCAGGTCTCGAGAAATCCCCGGTACATTTACTTGTTTTTTCTCGGTCGAAAACAGATACACGGCCTAGCGGAAATTAGTGGATATTGTGTCGTAACTAACGACCTACCTTTCAATATAAGAGCCCTCTTTCAAACTTTCTGATAAAAAGGAGCGTGAGCTTTCGAACTTTTATATATTCTGTTGTTCTTTGTCGAATTAATTTAATTTTTTCCGGAAAATGTGCAATAATGTACAACATTTTGAAGTATCTATGACTTTCATTTAACAAAAAACTGAATTCTAAAACATCTTTCGAGGACAATTATGTGGTGCACCAACAGAACACTAAAATGATATAAAAGTATAAATATAGATCCACTGCAGATTTTTCTGTAAAATCACTCGTATTGAGCTGTTTGAAGGCAACAGAGCATCTTTTCAAAGATCTGGACATACCGAGAAGAAAATATCTGATACTAGTAGATGACATTTTCAATAGTTGAAAACTAACATGACTAACAAATCAATCGATTTAATATCTGAAGCACGTTCATGATTGGCTCCCGCACTCCAGTCGCTAATCTTGAACTGAATTGTTGTGAAACCGATTTAGATGACGGTTATTGGGATGTGGCGTGTCGGAGAATTGATTGCTTTGGGTCATTCCATGCGAAGTGATCAAGGCACGTGTAATCGACCTTCACGGATTTCAACCAAATTTGGAGGAATTGTTCATCCAGGGCCAATATATAAAAACCCAAATTGCCAAAACCCTTGATTTTCTTTTGATCATATCTCCGGTTCTATTTACTCCAGAATCAAACCGCAAGTTAGCTTTTGAAGTAAATTGTTCAAGGAGTCTAGAAAAAATATTATTTTTTGCCGGAAGTGCTGCCAACTATGCGATTTTTTCAGTTAAATATTAAAAGTTAATTTTTCTTTCTATACATATATTTTAATTTTGAAAATTTTAATGCCATCGCGTTCCTCAGACATTTCTACATAAAAACACTTATCATCTCAATATAAAATGAGCGCATCCTGAGATACACCGTTTTGAATAGAAAAAACCGCAATTTCCCATATAAAATCGCAAGCGCACAACACTAAAAAACCAACTTGATTATTCTGTGTTCAAACATAATTTTTCGTGAAGTAGACGAGAAATGATGAAAAACTACGTTTTTGGTTTGCTTCTAGCAGATCAGAGTTGATTTTTATGATCGTTTGGAGATTTTCTTAATTTTGGCCAATAAAAATGGATTTTTATGTGAGAAAGTGGGAGTTTTTCCCTTCAAAACGGTATATCTCAGGATGCGCTTATATTATATTGGGATGATGTGTTTTTTCTGTAAAAATGTCTGAGGAAAGCGATGGCATTAAAATTTCCAAAATTAAAATATATGTATTGAGAGAAAAATTAACTTTTAATATTTAACTGAAAAAATTGCATAGTTGGCAGCTATTCCAGCAAAACATAACATTTTTTTCTAGACTTCTTGAACAATTTTCTTCAAAAGCCAACTTGCGGTTTGATTCTAGAGTAAATAGAACCGGAGATATGATCAAAAGAAAATCAAGGGTTTTGGCAATTTGCCAAAACGGGGGGTGCTCCCATGACCCGAGGGGTGGTTAAATTGACACAAAAATTTGGGTGGCCCAAGATGAACAATTCCTCCAAATTTGGTTCAAAACCGTGAAGGTCGATTTCAAGTTTGCATCTTTTTTTGATCACTTCGCGTGGAATGACCCTTATATAATTTGGCGAGTTCCGTCCTACTAGCCAGTCGACAGCACAAA
The DNA here is from genome assembly GCF_030247195.1 of Topomyia yanbarensis. NCBI lineage: Eukaryota > Metazoa > Arthropoda > Insecta > Diptera > Culicidae > Topomyia > Topomyia yanbarensis. Next base: position 47,414,761 of record NC_080672.1, on the reverse strand, counting down.
AGCTAAAAGAATGCGTTTAACCCTTTGCGATGCGAATTTTTTTTCATTGTTAATTTTGTTATTATTAGCTTTATGTAGGTTTTAGTGGTCGCTGATTCTGATTCTCACGTCAAAACTGTAAAATTCAAAATGGCGGATCCAATATGGGGACTATGCTTGGCTAAATTTCATGTTTTTTTTTCTATATTGGCCTTAAACGTCTTACAAGGGGATTTTAGGGATCGCTGATTCTGACATTAGAATTGTAATCAGCGATCCCAAAATTCTCGTAAATCGAGTTTTATGCTTATTGTAAAAAAATTCGCATATTTCGTAAAAAATGACTGCCAATGTGTAGCCTCCGTATTGAATTCTCAAATTCTGTTATCAGAATCATAATCAGCAAACTCAAAAAACACATAATCTATTTTTTTGCTAGTTGAGAAGTTATTCCTGTCTCTCAAAATCTTTTATAGACCAAAATAATAATAAATTCCTATTTTTTTTATTTTGATATTTAAAAAAAACTGACCTACGAAAAATTCTGCAAAAAATCTATTTTGTAGTTCAATGTTTGAGTTACTTGCAAAATTTTTACGCATTCCGTTGATTGTAAGGCAAGAAATTACAGAATTAGTGAGGCACCTTGCTTAGTAGGGTGAAAATAGGCTCATCACCCTATATTTCAATTTCATGGAAGATGTGCAAGATAAAAAGAAAGAAGAGAAATCTGAATCTTATCTTTACTAACGGCAATAAAACCAGTTAAAACAATACACTGGATTTACTACCGGCACTAGCTGAACGGCGGAAAACAAAGTGAACAAAGGCTGACCTTCACTTATAAACTGAACTGAATATACGGGAGTAACAGAAAAACAATCTGCGTCCGTCAAAGGATCGGAAGCGCATGGATCGTGGCCAATGGCCATTGCTTCAGTTACTAGAAGCGGACTTAGGACAGTTTAAATGGCATACTGCTACTTGTGTGTTATACTTTATCTTTTATCGTTTTTGTTCGCTATTTTCCGCAAATTGATGACTACGAGAAACGTAAGTTATGAAAATAGAGCAAATCTGGTATAAACTTAAAACAACAAAACTAGAGCTAATCAGGCACATATGGACATGATCCAATAAATATAAATAGCATAGCGCTTCTTCTACGAAAATAATCTTACACCCATCACGAAGGACGCATACAAATATTTCCTGGCCTCGAATGGTGAATATTGGTTCAATCCGCCCTATTTCATCATTCCTGCTTCTTGGTCAAGGTATTGTTCATCCTCAAGCAACGCTATAGAGCTATGTAGGTCAAATTGTCACGTGTTAATTTGGTCAGCACAATTCTAACTACGGATTTCCTTATACGGATGTTGTAACTTCTTTGACCTGACAGATTATTGACATTGAAAAGTGTCAAAAACAAACTTCTTCTTACTTTTAGTAGCTGGTAGGTTAGCATGGCTGCCAGTATCCCGGTTTCTATAATATATTTGATCGAAAAAGTTAATTTTTTGTGATAGTGAAGTGCATCCAAATCCAAATTTCAAAGCAACAATATATCTTATTTCAGAGAACATGAACTGAAGTACGATAGGTATACTGGAATCAATCATATCTATGATGTAATATGATGTAATAGCACTATTAAATAGTGCCCAAGGGGCCCCAGTGGTTACAACACGGCGCTATGATTGAGCTAGAAACCATACCGTCGGTGTAAAGAGATATCGACCGGCTGTCAAAACAAGAATGGCCCGCGGCCGTCCCTGTCAGCGCGGGTGCTATTCTCACAGAAGAGATGTTTGATCTTTCAACTTTGTTGTATTGTTTGCATTAGACACGATTCAAGACTTCCGGTGCGGACAGAACCAGTGAAAAATTGCAGCTAGGGTAACGAAGGCATTTTTGACCACTTGGTAATATTCGATCGATTTCAATAAAAAATATGGAGCCGCATGGTATAATCTGTTTAACCAGATTAAGCCTACAATAACTTTTCATAAGAGCTAATACATTTTGTAATTAAAGTTTTTTCGTTAAGTTTGCTATACCTTCAGCGCAGGAAACTATTGCAATTACAACTGCTACTGATGTACTGATGTGGATTAACGTGTAGTTTTCATTAAATTTCGCTCTGCTGTGAAATAATGAATTTTAAAGCGGTTTGAAATACCCCCTTTTACCCTTGTTTGAGCTTTAAACAGAGCAATCTGTCTGCAACATAGAAAGTAACAGATTTTGACGCGTTGGCATGACAGTGGTTATTTTTTGCGCTTTGGTAACCTAAATACGAACAATGTTTAATGTTTACAAATGTTTTAATTTTTTTTTGACATATAGGATCACAACAACACGTAGATGAATTACGTACGTCCTGTTATAAACAAATTGACAAATAGGTAATAATTATATTACTATGGCTTGGAACACGCCGTATATAAACTGTATTCTCGTCTATTCATATTCCATCATAATTTTGTCCTTATGAATATGAAATCACAGAGAGCAGATGTTCATCTCGGATGTTTTATATGTGCTAGAATTCAAAGACCGTTCAAAGATTTTCACCAAGTACGCCATTAAGTTTGGCCTATTTGGCAGCTGGTCGAGTAGACTATTCGATCACTAAGAACTGGCGTCCAAGTAAAGTGTTAAGTTTTTAATTTTGCAATGATATTAGCAAGCAGCATCTTACAACTGGTCGGCGCTATGATCGACCTGTAGCCGTCAGAACAATCGTTCTGCGGGCTTTGCATGCAAACTTGGGTACAATATGTACGTGTGCGAGCTTGAGTGCGGCGGTGATGTGTAACGTTTTGTCATTTGCATGTTTACACAGATGTTAAGAATAAAAACAGTTTTAGCTTTGTTTTCTGAGTCTTATTCCGTTAGTTTGGGATGCATTGGGATGGCTCTAATTTGTACAGGTATTCAATTTTAATTTTCTGTTGCTGTTTTCTGTGGTGAAATCGTTCCATGATATTTGAGATTTCAGATACCGGCAGAATTTGACTGAGCTCAGTATAAATCATCAGTACCGGAAAGTTATTTTAGACCACTGATTATCGATAAATAATTAGCCCTTGAGAATTTTAAGCAATTACCATCATGTATGCCTGTTTTTGAGGTAAGATTGCATTTTGCTTTACTAACATAAAGGGATTTCGTATAATTTAATACAATACTTTAGTGCTAGCCACGATTTCATCATTAATAACTTTCTCCCAGTTCAGTAAATTGCTAAATTTTTCACCAAATGAGCGAAATAATTATTACAAATTGATGATGTTCATTACTATAACCTATTCAAGCTCGAACCCGGCGAGTAGGTAATATCCGAGACATAACCGAAACAAAATGTGAACAACTGGCCACACTTTGGACAGTCAAAGCGAAGATTCAAAATTAGTTTGAACAACAAAGAGTGCACCGACCGCCGCTAATAGTCATCCCACGCTCTGTCGGAAAATCAGCACACCAGGACCGGAAATGGATAATCGTCGTCATTTATGCGCGGTCGGCAAGTTTCCCGCCTGCAGCAAGCTTAGTTCGTCAATGAGATTAGAGATATTTTTCCATATCTATTCCTGTGTCATGTTTCTCATCACAACTGACGTTGAAGTGACATGTTTGTTTATTCTTTCAAAATCGACATTTCTATCTACTTGCGTACGACTATGCACGTACCATACATGTGCGGTAACTGTGTGTATACTCAGCTGCGTCTTGGCGGTGGCATTTCGAACGCTTTTCTAGTGCCAGCAGCCAGTTGCAGTACAGTAGTAGCAGGATGGTTGGATGAACCGATGCGATAGTCACAAGTTTGTCTGCTGCCTTGGACCGACTGTTTGTTCATTAGTAAAAAAAAAGTATACTAACACCTGAACGGGATAGTACATATTATAATCTGTCCAAGGTTCCTACATGTGACTGGTCTCAAGGGTCGCAGGCAGCAACATAAGTGTTTCCTACAAGTGCAGAGAATTTCTTTTCCTTAGAGTATTACAACGGTGAGATGTGAGTGTGGTGCATTCTGAAGCAGGTCCTTGGGGAGCGGCGCAAATTGTGCAAGCGGTGCTTACCGGCAGCATCGTGAACGGGGTAGCCTGATTGCGAAAGAGGAAGTGTAATTTGAATATACTGCCAAACAGTAGAAACAAGGATAGACAGTTGTGTTGAACGCGAACGATGGCTGCCTCAACCGGGAATTCCATAGAAATTGGACAATCTGAGCAGGTAATTTGTATTTGAGAACCATATACGCTTCAGTTGACTATTATTCTAGCGAACAGTGTACATTAGACTGACCAGAAAAATAATGAATTTTTGAAAACTCAATTGGCCCACCACTGAGTCGATTTCTAGTCCCACCAAGAGTATTTGTTTCAAATTTGAAGCAAATCGGACAAGTCTAGCTACCGGACCAACGTGCCTGAAGTTTGTATGAGATTTTTCGACAAATTACATGGAGAAAACCCACTAGCTCGCATTTTCGCTGCTAGGTGGCACTATATGCATCGTATTATCACTGTAAGTGAAAATAAGAAAGATAATTTCATTGTCTACAACTTTGTCGAAGACTGCTAGTCAATCCGGCTCTGTTAAAAGAAATTATTAAACTTTCAACGAAGTGATGTCTGAGTCAGTTTTGCATGGGGCCTAGCAGTGCATGGTTATGAATTAGTACTCAATTCTCACGAACTATACATTTTTGTGAAATAAGTGTTAGATTTAGCTGAATAGTATGTTCAGAAGAATTGTAGTATATGATACGAGTTATCTTTTGGTTAAAACATTTTAGTTCCACCTGTGACCGCATAGAGGGCGTCAACACTGGTATTCACCTTCAGGAACCTTCAGGCCGAAACGTCAACGTTCAATGCAATCCAACTAAAACATTGTTAAATTGAATTCACTGATATGTGAGCTACAATATAACATTTACTGATGGCGAATCGATGGACTACTTTTTCTTAAAACATCGGATAACGAACGAGAAAACTCGAATTTTCATAAGACAAAATGTTGGACGACATCTAGTACTGGGGTTACCTCCATGGTCAACTTTGACTGATAATAGTAAAAAATCTATTTTTTTTTTCAAATTTCTTAAATGACAGTCCCAATTTCGGGAAAATTGTGGGTTAGCCCCTTTAGACGCCAGTCATTCACTTAAATTCCCCTAGTGTTGAGATATCTAAAATGAAAAACAAAGGATTTTGCACCGTTATGCAAGCGCTAACGTGCCTTATAAAATAAAGGAGTTGTATAAAAAGTATTATAATGTAGCCTAATGTCTGCTTCAGATTTACATATAAGGCAGTCCTAAACAGCTGTCAATCCATATATTTTGATATAATGCTGGTATTACGCCTTAAAAAACGAAATATTGTGCTATGACCGTGCAGAGATTGAGGGAGACGTTTTTGCGTTGCTATTATATAGCAGCAGTGTACAAATGTTGAAATTGAAAGCATGATATTGACATTACTCATGCTATTAGACAGCTTCAATTACCTGTCATTTTCCGCGATGGTTTTTCCACGATTTATAAGTTTCCTATTCGGTATGATGAACAAAAAGTAAAATTTTTAAGATACTGTGTAGAACCGTAATTCGTCGCTGTTGTGCTATCTTATGACAAACGCCATTTTGGGGTAAACTGAGTTAGATATGCCACATTACTTGTTTGAAAAATCTCCACAAAGTGGCGATTTCAGAATTTTGAAATTCTACTTGGTTACTTAGATATTGCGAGAAACATAATGAGAAATTGTGAGTTTTTTGCTTCAAATCACTGTATCTAGGGATTTGCTCAAGTTATATTGAAGTTTTAGATGTTTTTATGTGTGAAAATGTCTGAGGAACACAATGGCATAAACATTTTCAAAAGAAAATTACAAGAGTTGTGAGAAAAACACAGTTTTAGTTTTAAATTGGAAATAAAGGATGTTTGGCAACACTGTAACCAAAAATAACAATTTTTTCTAGATTCCCTGACTCATTTCCTTCAAAATGCATTTCACCGATTGTTTATAGACCATATGAACGCAAAGAAATGAATAAAAGTTAAAAATTGATGATTTTTTTCTATGGAAAATTTTCTATGCACGATTATGACACGTCATACAATTTTTGTCATCAATACACGCCTATGACACGTGTGAGTGCGACTTTTGTTTACATTCATAGTAAAAACTCGCAACATAGTCAACCGATCTTGGTAATATTTGAGAGATTAATGCAGAATAGATAGAAGCATCAATTGTCTTCTTTGGATTGTTTATAGCATTTACAAGTCTCAAGATATTCAATCTCAAACTTTAAAAATCGTTTTTCTCGAAATGTGCTAAATGGCGCTTGTCATAAGATAGTACAACAGCGACGAATTGACTCCCTTCTAATGCATTGTAATGAATATCCTGATTCTACCTAGTATGTGAAACGTGAACAAACAATGGGTTACAACGCCAAGCAATTTTATACCCCGTTGTGTGCAAAATGTGTTTCTGTTGACTTCTAGAAATGTCTAGTAAAACCATCGATTTGTGAAGTGGAGCAAATGTTGAAGGTGAACATGAAGCTCAACGTAGCAGAAGTTAATGCTGTGCAATTCCACCATCTACGTCATGCGGCACTGATTATGTTCTAAAACAAGCAGAATCCTTTGCTTTGCATAATAACTTGAAAAACATCGTCGACTGTAATGACATTTTATACAGTATCCCAACGTATATAGATGTTGACAGTATTGAAATAAAGCTACATGACCTGGCACCAGAGATGCCAGATGATTTTGTTGAAAATCTGTATCCTCGTTATAAAAAATCTGTATCTGAAAAAAAAGTTAAAAGTTTTCAGTATTGTCAACTATAAATTTATACATTAAAAAGGGGCTCAAAACGAGTACTTTGAAGTAATCTGTACATTTACTGGTTCATTTACTGGCTAATAGCCTTGACAAGTCTGAAGATTGCCCCTTCAAAAAGATTGAGACTACATGTGAAACGAAAACACGACTCTCAACCTAGAGGCTAGCGCAAACAAACTGCGTCCAATTGCACAAAAATTGCACGCGGTGCAACAAAACCCTAAACAACAACAGAAAGCTATGCCAAACCACGGAGGCAATCACTTTCACTGTATTTATTGTGTGGTTTCTGTTTATTATTTTCAACCAACCGCTGAGCGCTCGTAAATGTACGTGAAACGGTTCTTATGCCGGTCACGAAGTTTTACCGGTCATGCCGTGGCTCAATCTTAGCTCGCGGTATTCATTGCAGTACTATTTGTCCTAACTGCTTATACATGAATTGGTACCAAGGTTGTTAAACTGTTAAAACGTTCAGTTTATTACATAATTACAAATCGACAACGAATCCCTAGACTAAACAAATTGCTTGCTCACTGACGTAGTGTCGGAGCATGTTAAACTTCAAAATGGGCATTCTGTTTGACACTTAAAATCGTTTAGATCGCCACAGAAAGCAATCCATGGTTAGACAGATTGCTTTGATCAGGCTGCGGTGCTTTGTCAGAGACGCGTGCATTTTGTTCGTACCTAAACGTTCCAAAAAGAATTCTCCGTCTCATTTGAAACATAGGTCACAAACTAGGCCAATCCACGCAATATTGTCACACTATTTTAGTCAAACAGCTTTCGTTTTCAGGAAGCTGGTCAGTGACGGTCTTATGTAAACATTTCAAGCAACTGCAAACCAGTGACAGCCAGCCTACGGCTACTAGACCAGTTGAACTGATCCTAACTGGGATCGTTCCCGTGCTTAATGTTAATTGCCTATATATTTGACATGAAATAAACAAATGCACATGCTGGTAACGGGCGGGTGCGACGTGCGGTTAAGTGGCCAAACTTGATTTGCTTTGCTTCGGTGTGCTTCCACGTTGTTATAGCATTATTGGCAGGTAACTTCGAACGTGGTTGGGATGACCATCATAATCCACAGTTGAGTAGGTAGTCGATTTATCGTGGCAAATGACTATCGATAGCGCGAAACTAGTAAATGTGATAAAATGTGCAATGAAAAAAGTTATGTGAATAATGCGTTCCGTTGGGCTCGCTGGTTGTTTACGGAAGAGATTAGAGTAATGCCATATATACATTGAAAGCTTTATTTTACTGGAAATGCTATTTATCGGTTGTAATTCCATAATGAGTTCAAAGCACCGTACTAATCTGGAGCGGTTGTGTAGCATACATTACCGATCGTAAACAACGCACACAAGATGAAATTTTCTATGGATTTAACCCGAATGTCGAAGCGACCTGGTTCTATGTGCATTATTATAGACCATACATACTTGGGTAATCGATATATGCAGCGCTTCCAGTTGTTTTCTTCATAATAAGTAACTATTCAAGAGAAGGTAGATAAATCAAAATAATTTTAATTTAACCTCGTGCACCATTTAACTGATATAATACCGCGAGCTCTATATGCAACTGTTGATTCATTGCATAACTTTTACGTTTGGGAGATTTTCACTCAACTACCTTCACCAGTAAGTACAATGTGTGCGGTCACGACGCGCTGCGGTAAAATCTGCGCAGATAGCAATACTTTAGGAACAGGGCACAGTTTATCGGAATCATTTTGCCGCGGCTGGATCAAAAATTTTTACATCTGAAAAATACGAACTCGAGAATTTAAAAAATAGAAGACCTACAAATGACTCCACATCGAAAATTTGGAATTTGAAAAACTCAAGAATTTTTAAATTGGGAAACCAGAGATCGAATAGAAATCAAACTCCAATGTGAAAACCCTATACTGAATCCGAGATTTTTTTTATAAGGAGGATACAAGAGCTTGACCCGAGAGCGAGTAAAGGCGCTTTAACCTAGGCTGTGTGAGCCAGGGCAAGGTGTAAATACCTCTGTCCCATTCCAAAGGACCCAACCTTTTCAGCAAAGTCACTCCCAACGTTTTATTATAACCCCCTACAAACTGAAACGGTCGGTACGGTTGTCCTCGTTTCTTCCTCATTCAAGTTTCAAAACGATTCGTTGATTGAATTGTTCATTAAATGATTAATTCAATTGCCGTATAATATTGAAACATCTTCAAACCCAACTCGGCACAGTAGGCCTGGCCGTTTTAATATTTGCGACATATTATAATATGCTTCAAATATTAATGTTGACAAGAAAGACACTAAATAATAACTGCAGTGTTTCCCAGGATGCTTTTCAATACTGACCGTGTAAGGGTTAGAATAGAATAGAATAGAATAGAATAGGAGGATACAAGAGCTTGACCCAAGACTCAAATTAAAATGACATAAAGAACCATACACAATGCAAAATTATATTGCAATGCAATAAGGCCCTTCCGTTAGTTCATTATATGTCACCTCCAGAATCCATTAGCTTCTAGCGATAATGATTTTCATCAGTCTTTGTCCACACTGAGTTCCCAGCACCTATTACAGGGGCGCGAACCTAACATCTGGGCTCTACACTCTGTTCCATTTTGAGTGATGTCGCGAAAATGGGTCTTTTCTACAACGTATAAAACACTAAGAGTTGTAGTTGTAAGTTTTAAGTTTGAAGCTTTTGGATGTTTTTTTTAACTTTTTGGTGGTTTTCTTCAGTTATTATTAGTAAAGTAGTACTATCAAACCTATGGGTAATTATTTTACATCGCATCTTCAAATCAGATTTCGTTTCGATTGTTTTGTCACATACCTTCAAGTTACACTTGATAATTGCCTTTCGATGGAAGAAAAATCTGGATAATTTAGTAGATTGATACATTATTCTGCATTCTATGGTATCTCGGTAGCTAGCTAATTCGATCCGGTTGTACGGGATTTTTGGGTGAAATGATTATTAAAATACACTCCTGGAGATACTGCTTGGACGTTTTCCAGTGTTGAAAAGCTTTGTTTTCCTTCCTAAACTTTAGATGCCTTGCCAAAACATCGTCGAGCTAAGTCTTTCTTCATTTTGCTCAGTTCAAGAGCTAAAAATCGCTCCGCTGTTATAGCAGGGCATGCAATCAAATCCACCCGTGCACCGCTTTGTATATCTGAAAAAGCAAATCTTTATTTTCTCGTTATGAGAACTAGAGTGTCTCGAGTTGACATTTTTTATTTTGTTCGTTTAATTGATACAGCTTATAGCGGTAGCTTAACGCAGTCGTGGACCTTTGATATATTTGCGAATTGCTGAAAATAATAATAAAAACAAATATTTTTGATCATCCGTTGGATCTCGTGCACGTAACTTTTTATTGTGCGCGAAGACCTTTTTTCGCGGCAGGGTGGCACATTGGTGTTCGCGATCAAATGTACTTCCCTGCACTTAGGGGAGACCAGTGTAAATCTATCGTTATTGTTATTGACTTCTTCACCGATGTTGCTTACAGTAGCTTTTGGAGTGCTGTATGCTTCTTTTACTGTTGTCATTATGGCCTGACCAGCTGCCATAAATTTGGCTATGGCTCTTCCGCGCAAGGTTGTCCATGGTCAGCTGTCTGATTACAGTACAGTCAGATTACGTAGGATTTTGCCCCTCATGGGTGTATAACATAGAGTGTATAGTAGCAGCTCCGTGGATTTTTAGTTTTATAGTCAATTTATGGTTTGAAGATCGGCGTTTCAATCAATAAAATTCAAGAACACTCGTTACTTTCTTTCTCCACGCGGAAAAAAACGTCGTGAAAAACCTGCCATGAAATCTGAAACAATCACGTTTTTACGGTAAGACAACAGGATCATGAACCAATTAATAGTTCAGAAAGTCATGAAATATGATTCATGTATTCGTGAAATGGTCCATGATTCCTAGTATAAGTCACGACTGACCATGCGTGCTCGTGAAATAAATCACAAAATTATGAAATATTATTCATGTATTCGTGTGCTGGTTCATGAATCCTAGTATAATAGTCACGACTTATTATTCGTGCTCGTCAAATAGTTCACAAAATCATCTAATATTATTCATGTATTCATGAACTGGTTCAAGATCCCTAATATTAGTCAATATTTCAAGCTCGTGAAATAGTTCAACGAATTATGAAATATTTTTCGCGTATTCGTGAACTGCTTCACGATTCCTAGTATGTGATTTATGATATATTTGGAAGGTAACCATCATTTTCAATTTTTTGCAACATGGTAATGAAATTTTGACGTGAACTATTTCACAAAACTTTTAGTATCATTCGTGAAATCATTTTTTTCAATGCACTTTTTCATTAAATATTCAGTTGCTAGCGATCAGTACTAGGTAGGAGTAGTAACGATTTATGTTCATGATTTCAAGCTTTTAGTCACGATATTCTTAATTCGTATTCGCGTTTTCGTGATATTATATTCACGAGTTTTGTGTTGGATGTTTCTGACAGAGTGGTATGACTTATGTTCATGATTTCAGGGTCTTAGTCACAATTTCCGTAATTTCTTACTACTTGCAAACGATATTTCTTATGGCTTTATTATGGCAATAAGTTGAGTGATTTGTGTTCATGACTTCAGTATCATAATCACGCTTTTGATATTTTAGTCAAGTTTTCAAATCAAAGTGCTTCAGGGGGGTTTTGGGGAACGATTGAAACATTCCCAGCCTGCTATTCCTTCCTCGACACTGTCTTCTTTGATTCCGATCAAGAAAGCTAAAGAGTGTTAGTGTAGTATATTTCTTTCATGAGCACCGAAGAATGTAAAACTCGCGAGAAGTAATTTATCCATGAACTGAAATTAAATCGTGAAAGCAAAAACCAACTTAGTCAATGAGAGCGAGATGAGATATTTCTAAAATTTATCATTGTTCATCATTAGTTTGCAGGCAAAAAAAAAAATGATAAAAAGCTATTAAATTCACGAAACGAGTATAATTATTAATATAAATCAAATTAATCAAATAAATAATTCCAATTAGTTCAGCTCATTAAGTGATAAATTAGTCAACATAAAAATGTTTAGAAATTAATAGAATAAATTGAATAAATTCAAACTATCAAATTGGATGAAATGAATAAAAGGAGTGATTGAACGGTATCAATAAAATGGATAAAACAAAGAAACTGAATAAAATGTATAAATTACTAGAAATTAATTAAATGAATGCATTTAAGTAGAATGAACAGAATGAATAAAATAATTAAAACATGAAATGAATAGTGCGGATAAAATAAAAAAATGAATAAAATAAACAAAATAAATAGTTATGGTAAAATGAATACAAAGAAGAAAAAAATAAACGAAATAAAATGTATTCAATGATCCAGTTATTAAATCAAAAAAATAAATAAATTATTAATTTGGATGAAATAACTAGAATAAAAGATATAACAAAATTGGTCAGATTAATTAATAAAAAAGAACTAAATAAAATGTGTCAACGGGAAAAAATTAATAAATTGCATAAAATTAAAATAGTAAATAAAATAAGTTAAATGAATGAAATGCACGAAATGAATAAACTATTAAAACAGCGAACATTCATTTGAACCAGTGTGATATCTGAATAGAAAACGAATGCTGCGCTGAGTACCCCAAATCGTGTACGTGATATAGTTCACAGAACAAGATACCGCAAATCAATCACACTTTTATGATCCTTTATGTTATTATGAACAGTAGTCATATTACTCCACGTGTCAAATTCGAAAGTAAGCTCTAGAATAAAAACCTGTTTTAATCCACCTAGTGGTGCAATAGTGCCTTTCTCATTTGTTCAAACTACGACTCCATGGCTGGTTTATGTTCAATATAATGGTGGAAATGTGTATTAAATATTCAGTACAATTTGCGCATACATACAATGCATCGACAGCAACGATCTTGATATGCTATGTGTCAACACTGGAATATCGCTTGATACCAGCGGCGGATCAAGGAGGAGGATCCGGAAGGTCCGGACCCTGCCGAAAATTTCAACTTGTTAAGAAATTTTAAACTAGTTTCAATTTTAAAGTAGCAACCCCTCACTGCATACCCCTACCTACGCCTATATAAGTCAAAATTAGGTTGACGATTTTTAGAATGATTGCATAACCTTTCTATAAAAAGGAAATTTTCTTAAAAATTTTTTTTCGAGTTTATATCAACTCTAGACGTTTCATGCAATTTTAAAGACATTTAACATCAAAAATACAAATTCAATTTTGAAATTGTCCTATACTCCCCCCTTTGAGCATTTTTCAGTTCATTTTATATGGGAATTTGCTGTGTGGCCGCACTCTTCAACCCGTAACTCCGGAACCAGAAGTCCAATCGATAAAACTTCAATAGCAACCGATGGAAATGATGTATCTTTCATTTGAGACTAAGTTTGAGCAAATCGGTCCTGCAATTCCTGAGAAACAGAGATGACAGATTTTTTCCACATACATACACACACAGACATTTTCCGGTCTAAACGAACTGAGTCGAATGGCATATGACATTAGGTACACTAATAGGTTGCATGAGTGATTGCATAAACTTTCTATATGAGAAAGGCTAAAATCAGCATAACATGAATGGAAATGTCCAAGATCCTGAAATCATGATCATGAATCACTCTACTCATGACCAAAATATCATGATAATATGAACAGAAATTCCGAAAATCGTGATAAAGATCCTGAAATCGTGATCAGAGATCACACAACTCATGACAAAAATATCGAAAATTGTGACTAAGATCCTGAAATCACCGCCCGCTTCGAGTTTGCATCGGTGGCGACGAAATCGAGGTGGTTGAAGAGTTCGTGTACTTGAGCTCACTGGTGACCGCCGACAATGATACTAGCAGAGAGATTCGTAGACGCATCGTGGCAGGAAATCGTGCTTACTTTGGCCTCCGCAAGACACTTCGGTCGAAGAGAGTTCGCCGTCGTACGAAGTTGACCATCTACAAGACGCTGATTAGACCGGTAGTTCTCTACGGGCACGAGACCTGGACCATGCTCGTGGAGGACCAACGCGCACTTGGTGTCTTCGAACGGAAAGTGCTGCGTACCATCTACGGTGGAGTGCAGATGGAAGACGGCACATGGAGACGGCGAATGAACCATGAGTTGCATCAGCTGTTGGGGGAGCCGCCCATCTGTCATACCGCGAAAATCGGACGACTACGGTGGGCCGGGCACGTAGCCAGAATGTCGGACAATAGCCCGGTGAAAACCGTTCTCAATTGCAATCCGACCGGTACAAGAAGACGTGGCGCGCAGCGAGCACGATGGATCGACCAGGTGGAAGACGATTTGCGGACCCTTCGCAGACTACGTGGCTGGCGACGCGCGGCCATGGACCGAGTGGAATGGAGGAATCTTTTGTATACGGCACAGGCTACTTCGGCCTTAATCTGTTAATAAATAAAAAAAATCCTGAAATCATGACTAAAATATCACGATAAATTATATAGAAATTACGAAAATTGTGACTAACATCCTGAAATCAAGAACATAAATCCCGCTGACCCGCTGACAGAAAAATTCGATAGTAAACTCATGAAAAAGATGGCACGGCAACGTGATAAGAAATCAAAATCGCGTATAAGCAACTGAAACCAAACATTCGAATGCAACGCCATGTATATATTTTGGACGAACTAGTTTTTTGAAAACACAAATAGTTTCATTAATACGAGGTTTATTATTCATAATTTCTGAAACTTCAGGGCTTTCGTAAATCGTTCAGTTCACGAAATCGTGAATTTATGAATTCATGAACGGATTTTTTTCCGTGCATTTCATTGAACATTTTCAATGAATCGAGGACCAATAGGGACCGAGACATTCACTTTAATGCCGATCATTAAATCATAATTTGTCACTATAACAGTCGAAGATACACTAATGTTTTATAGTCAAGTAGGAGTGAATAGTTTTCTTGATCCGCATCGTCACCACAAGAACACCGTTTAGAATACCCGGTAAGAAGGTTCTCCACGTTTCAAGTGCAAAGGATTCTACTTCTCTGTATTGCGACATGTGTTTTGCAATTAGCTCGGTAGGGGTACGCTCTGATAAATCATGTAGCCTTACCTCTATACAGCCATTTTCTATACACACGGGAAATTTAATTCCAGCGTTGTCATTTTCAACCAAGTGCTTTAAGGTGTTTTTCAAAATGAAACGTTCGGGTTGGGCTAACGTGTTGAATGAAATCAATACTTCGTTGCGGAGATGATAATACTGAAGATAGATGACCTCCGTAAGCCTATAAGCTTCATTTTCACCGCCATAAAGTATTCCAATATACTCATGCAGGCAATAATGTCTGTTCTTTGAGACATTTGTTTTGATTGATGACGAAAGATTTGCTAATTAAGTAGAGAGAAAGTTAATAATATTAAAAATGTCCGTACAACTGTCGATGTTCTCAATTATTCAACTAAATTAACCGTAGAACAGTTTTGTGGGGGTTACATTTGTACCCGAGAGCTATTTGCAATCCCTATAATTCTGTTACGGCTTATTTCATCATAAACCAATTTGATTATTAAACTACCATTAAAGCAGGTGCAACCTATTTGTTTTACTTCAGCAACTTAACAGTGCCTGTTTAAAGTGTGTATGGGATACAAATGTACCCTACAAAACCGTTTACGTTAGTGATCATTTTTGCTTTTAGGAATGAAACAGACAACACATTCGTGAATATGATTTGTATATAATATATACAAGTATATGTATATATACTTAATTCGTCATTTTCTTTATACCAGGGTCTGGAACACACTCACTTTATATACAAGTACAATGCACTGGCTCTCTCTATCCCTTCGACACCTTCCGGTTTATCGCCGTTACTACGTATTGCTGTATCTTTACTGCTTGTATTGGCGTTTGATGTTCAAAGAAGCATCGGAATAAATATACTTTCTGACTTGCAGCAGAATAATTTAAGTTCAAAAGACAATTTAATAAAGTTCACAACGCCGTATGGAAGGTCAAAATCGGTTAGAAATTACCGGAGCTATAGAAATTTTAAGAAAAAAAAAGAGAATTTTGGCGTATTTTAAAGACATGTTCTATAAAAAATGAAATATTACATAATAAAATAGAATAATCGTGAATATTTTTGAATAGGCTGCTTTGCGAATGATTTTAGAACAAAGCTATCCTATTTATTTATAAATGCAATAAAAGCTTGACATATTAGAGCGATTTTACTGCCGGGGTACGAATGTACCCCACAAAACCGTTTACATATAGAAAAAGTCACGAAACCGTTGTAGGGTTAATACAAGCCTATAAGGGTCCACCGATAAATATTGAATATGAATAATAAAAAGTGCACAAATACTTCGAACTCGACAGAAAAATTGGATTGTTGTAGTTCTTAATTATATAATTCGCATCACTCAATGAAAGCAAACCATAACTCGTGAGCTAAAAAGAATGGAATAAATCTACCCTCCTAATGTGATTGACCTCGACTAATTACTTTTTACTATTGAGTCGGTCTTCTGCAAGTACATTTTTGGCTATTGTGTTATCACGTTACTATATGACAGATGATAAGCAAAATTGAAATTGACGTGGAAGAACGATTTAATTGTCCTACTGATACCGTGCATTACAGGTTTGACAAGCAAACAAGCTCTAAATAAATTATTATCTTTCAAACGACTGCAAACTGAACCGAATGAATGTTAAAATTGTGTTCAAGCAGTGTTCTACCAGTAGCTCTAATGTTATTTTGATAATGTATGGTAGACCAGTGTTACACGAATGAAATCAGTTCATCTGGTGCAGAATAGAGTTGGGGTTATAGAATATATTACCCGTATTTTTTTTAATTTCGGTTATGGCACAAAATTGAAAAACAAATGTTATACTCTCATGAAAATATTTGTAAAACTCAATAAAAATAGATCGATTGAATTCTGTCACAATTAATTTCTGATATAAGCTCCCATACAAATTACTGATAAAATCTTTCTCCGCAAACAATGTTCTTTAAAAAATCGGGACGAACTCATAAAAAGAGAGATTTACGCAAATTTGTGTAACTCAAAACAGCTGACAAGTCGTGGCAAACTGGAATGACTTGTGGCTAAACACTTTCGGAATTACGAAATGATCAAATAAATGTTGCTCACCAAATTCTAATGCTTCGCTGTATCTATTCTCCCTTCTCAAACTACCAGGAACTCGTTGGATCCAAGAAACGAAATACCAGAAAATACCTGCTGATTGGCGGTGCCGCTGTGATAGTACTCGCCATAGCAATCACATTGATCGTGGTGCTAACCGGCGATGATGCAACCGACAACGGTGGCAACAGTCCCATTGTTCAGCAGCCAGATCCGATTACGTTGGAGGATTTCCTGACCGGTAAACTGGCCGCACGCGACTTCAGCGGTGCATGGACACCGAGCGGGAAGATCATATCGCGAGATGAAATGGGACAAGTGCTCGCGTACGATCCGGCCACGAACGAGACGAAAACGTTGCTCGGGCAGAGTAATGATGAACTGCTGCAGGGATTCAAGTTCGATCTTTCACCGGATGAACGCTACTTGTTAGTGGCCCAGTTGTACAGCAAGATATTCCGTCACAGTTTTTTGGCTATTTATGATATTGTGGATTTGGAACAGAATAGGACGATCCCGGTAAATGTAGGAGGTCAACGGGTGAGTGCTCTCTATCGATTGGATCCATCATTGAATTTTAATCATGTTTTACATTGCAGAGAGCGCTGAATGTCGTGGAGTGGAGTCCGGTGGGAAACTCGTTTATTTTCGTCTATCTAAATAATATCTATTACAAATCATCGCCGGATGCAGTGGAAGTGCAAATAACAGACGATGGTGCTCCTAGTATTTACAACGGTATTCCCGATTGGGTGTACGAAGAGGAAGTATTTTCCACTAATATCGCCACCTGGTTTTCACCGGATGGCAAAAAGATTGCATTTATTAAGTTCAGTGATGTAAACACACGACTGATGAAGATTCCTATTTATGGCCCACCTGGTAATCCAGATTTCCAATACCCACACGAGCTCGCGTTGCACTATCCAAAGTCGGGAACGCCAAATCCAGTGGTTCAGCTGTACCAAGTCGATCTAACGACACCAACAGTCAAGACCGAAATTGTTCCTCCTCTGGCTTTGGTAACATCGGAAATGGATCATATTATTACTTCTGTCGGTTGGGCAACCAATAATCGTGTGATATCCATTTGGAAGAATCGAATTCAGAATCACGCCATCGTCAAATCGTGTGACGAAACTAGCAGCTGTATCGAGGTTCGAGAATTCCAAGCTGATGGAGGATGGCTGGAATTGTTCAGTGCGCCAATTTTTAACAAAGATGGATCACAGTTTGTGCTCATCTCGTCATCGGAGCAATATCGGCACGTAATGATGATTCCGACCGCTGTTAAGGGTGGCGAAGCGATTACTAGTGGAAAGTACGTTGTTCAAGATATTTTGAAATGGGATGCCGACAGCAATTTGATTTTCTACACTGCCAACACCGAACAGGACTCTCATGTGCTGCACATCTATGCAGTTCTGGGACAGAAGGGGGCGAAGCCGCAGTGTTTGAGTTGCGCAGTAGGTTCCAGTCCGAAACAGCAGTACTTCACTGCACAGATGAGTAGGAAGGGAAGCTTTGTGATGTTGGAAGCTAAGGGACCCAATGTTCCCTGGAGTGAAATGTTCGAGTGGAGTTATAGCAATAATGGTGAGTAATAATATTTAAATCAAATATGTAGATTTATTAGCTATGCACTACTGTTGAATGAATGTTGAATGAAAGTTGAATTGATTGAATTCCAATAATATTCGTCAGGAACCATAAGCAGAGAGTCGGAGAGAGATTATTAGCAAAAACAGCAACACAACGTTTATTATGATTTCAACATAAAATTTTTGGCAAACGCTTGCGCAAATAAACACTATAAGGGCAAGAGACATCTTTGCAATCAATAAACGCAGTTTTCTCACTCGGCCATAACATGCCATGAAGAAGATCAATCAGCACAGTCAGTACCTACATTTTTCGTTATCAATGATAGCTGATTTTACTAGCTTGCTCTATAGAAACCAGACTTCCCATGAACATCGACAAGTTTGTACCTATGTACAAAATATAGTGCACGCGTTCAACCTCATTATGCGAGTTTCGGCAAAGCAGTCAATAAAACAGCAAAAACGATTTGTTGTTTCAATGTCCGACAGTTTCGGTGAATGTATTTCACCTTTTTCAAGGATTAGAAACTATACGTTTTGTTGTTGTGTATGTTTGTATGTCCAACATTGGTTGTCTATAGTGTGTAATTTGTAATGGCGTCCGATAGTGAATCATGTGTAACAATATTTATGCGACTCACTGTTAACAGAATGAAAAAGCTTGCTCGCTATAATTCTACAAAGCTTGATTTTCTGTGCACTAGTTAGAGCGAATATTTTTTGGTTTGTGTCTCTCCTTTTCCGTCTACTATTTTAATAGTAGACGGAAAAGGAGAGACACAAACCAAAAAATATTCGCTCTAACTAGTGCACAGAAAATCAAGCTTTGTAGAATTATAGCGAGCAAGCTTTTTCATTCTGTTAACAGTGAGTCGCATAAATATTGTTACACATGATTCACTATCGGACGCCATTACAAATTACACACTATAGACAACCAATGTTGGACATACAAACATACACAACAACAAAACGTATAGTTTCTAATCCTTGAAAAAGGTGAAATACATTCACCGAAACTGTCGGACATTGAAACAACAAATCGTTTTTGCTGTTTTATTGACTGCTTTGCCGAAACTCGCATAATAAGTATATACCCACAGTCGTTAAACATTCACCTAGTTCAACCTCAAATATGCTTCGTTTCGATGTACAGGTTTGCCTTGAACATCGAACCCATGCGAACGACGTACAAACTATTTCAAACATCAGTGTACGTACACCGGGTGTACACACGAGAACGATTCGCATAAGGCAAAAAGAGTCAACGCTAGTGATGATGAGAGTGAAAAAGAGAAAACTGATGCCACGAACCTGTTTGTTCACCTGGTGTAGGTACGCCGTGTACGCACATGGGGTTCGGTTGTGTAGACGAACATGTGCACGTGCTTTGGTACGAAACAGCGTGTTCGTGTTCGTATACAAAATGTGGGTTCGATATGAGTACAGAACCAGAGCGTTCTGTACTCATATCGAATGTATACATTAGGGTGACAATGATTTATATGAAAAAAAAAATCGCAATCTACACCCCCTAGCGTCGTTCTAAATCATGAAAAAATGACACTGTCCAAATTTGAGCGAAATCGGTTAACCCTAACCCCTCCCCCAAAGAGCTTAAAGTTTGTTTGGGATTTTTGGACAAAATGTATGGGGAAACACTCGCAGTTCACAAAATCGCCGCTAGAGGTCGCTGTAAACTTCCGATCACTGACCTAGGAAGGAGTTAAGCTTTTGAAGATATGCTGAACAAGTTTGTCGACGACTGCAAGACAATCCAACCAACCGTTAAAGAGTTATTAACGTTTAAAGTTGGATACTGCTGCTTAATATTCGCAAAGGGCGTACTCCGCTTATCTCATGTATGTGAACCACGAGTGAAGGTGGGACAAAGTTAGGAAAAACTCATATATCTCTGAAACGATAAGAGATAGAAAGTTATGATGTTCCACAAAGTTGTAGAGGATTAAATGTACTTTTTGTTTTCACTAGAAAGTTTCAGGATTTCTACACAAGGTGGCGGTAGTGAGCCAAGCATTTTAAAGGGAATACTCCTATCTGTACAACGGTAAGAGATGGAGCATTTGGATGTTCTACAAAGTTGTAGAGCAGCAAAAAATATTTTCTTTTCTCATTTGAATAATACAGAATTCTATCACATGGTGGCGCCAATGATCAAAATTAATTCAAGGTAATACTCCTATCCATACAATGGCGAGAGATAGTGCAATCTGATGTTATGCGAAGCTATATACTATTTCAAAGGCTTTCGTGTCTCGTTGTAAAAATAGAATTTAGGCCACTTAGTGGTGCAAACAGCGAAGAGTATGAATATATTTTAATACACCTTTTGAATGCTTTCTAATTTTTACTGCTATTTCTTGTGCAGAGATTCTTTTATTATACATAACATGTTACAAAGTTTTCTTAAGACTATCATGCTATGATAAAACCTATATTCTTAAATTTCTTCGTAACCCCATTTATATTTCTCCTGTTGCATTCATTTATCTAGCATTTTTAATTTTTTTAATTTTTTTTAACTGTTGACTAACTTTAAGGGCGCTCTTGTCTCAGAGATGTCGTGTATAGTGCCGCGCGTCAGTGCTCGTTTATTACCTCTCGCAGAAGAAGCGTACACAATGCGCTGTGAATCCAGTTAGACTGGCATTGGTTGCACGATTACAGGGCTGATAATTTGGTGATAGGTGAGAACGACTAGGGTCATTCGAATGCCAATTAGTGACTTTTTCATCAAATCTAGCCTCACTTATAACTTAGAAATAGGCTGCTCGAAATATATTCTATTTTCTTACGCGGACTACAGGGCTTAAGTACTATATTGCGCTAGAATATTGCCAGCCTGGGATAAATACCTAAGTAGGCTACAATCCAATTCGCGCTGTGCTTCTATTATATTCAGCATCCCCCTTTTTTGTAAATAAGCAAAGCGTGCATGCCAATTGCGCTACCTGCCCACCAGATCACCACATCACCAGATATTTGAATTTTGCTTTTGCAGATCTTCTAGAGTGGGTGGATCGTCTCGACAGCTGGGTATTTTATGCGGTTCATCGCGCATGTTGCTCGCTATCGCCGGAGGAATATAGTGTATGTTGTTGTCGTCGGTGCTCGTTGGTCGCCTCAAGGCGTGCCATGTGCTGCGAACCCAATTCAAATGATATTGGTTATACGAGTACAGGACTGATATTTTGGTAGTATTTGAAGATCAGATGGTCAATTTTTCGTCGTATCTGATACCACACAAAACTTCCAAACTGAACAATTCAAATCAATACTTTGGAATTGTAGTCCATGTGAGGTCATAGAAATAAGGATTACCATTCCACAGTGGTCCAGAATGTAAATTTAGCAGGAGATTTTTCTAAATCTAAACAACTTGGCCTTAATAAGTCTTTGGAGAAGTTTTCGTAGTTTGTGGGTTTCTTCTTTTTGTTAAAAAAAACAGATAGGGTAATTGTACCAAGATCAAAAAAATAACTTTTTAATTATTACAGCTAGAGCCAAATAACCTTCAAGGAAGTTGTAGAACGTCAATTCTTGGAAAAGTTTGCTGAAGACATGTGAACTTTACCTATCATACTTTTCATTTTACAACTTATACTTTTATTTTAAAATTGAAGGTTAGGGTGTTTCTTAGTGTTTATCAGAAAAACTGTTTTAGTCAAATAACTCTTGCGGTATTGATTTAAAAGTGAAGTAGTCTACAGACAACTTTAAGATTGTTTTAAGGAAAATAACTTGTTTCATGGTAACTATTTTTATCTGTTTCATGATAACCATTATATCTAACTATTTTTGCTGATGAGTTATGAGCACTTTTTCGCCAACAATAACAATATCACTCATTGGGGCATACAAATAATAATTCTTTTTCAAGTATAACTAAGGTCATTACAAGAGTTATAATTGAGCAAAAAATAACGAATACGTTATTTTCTAAAAGTTCATAAAGTTGATTACAAAAATTCTATTTTTGATATTATAAGTTCTTATATCTTTTGAATAATAGAACCTAGCGTTTTAATGTGGGTGGTTCTAATTTTTTAAAATCTTAAAATTAACTTTTAAATAGTTCGAGATAGAGCTTCGTA
Source organism: Topomyia yanbarensis (assembly GCF_030247195.1). Lineage (NCBI taxonomy): Eukaryota > Metazoa > Arthropoda > Insecta > Diptera > Culicidae > Topomyia > Topomyia yanbarensis. The sequence continues at coordinate 47,391,995 of NC_080672.1, read as the reverse complement.
GAAAATAAAATTTTAAAAAACTTGGTCGAAAACACTGGAACTCTAGGTCGTGTATTTTCCATTTTACAAGAAATTTACCAAAAAAATAGGATGTTTCTTAACAAATGGTTTTCTTTATATATCTTTTGCAGTTTTAATTTTTCATAAGGATCACGTAAGAAAAACTTTCAGATATTTTGAAGGAGAGCATTTTGTCTCAATGTACCGAACCTCTAGCATCTCTCGTTAGAAAGTTATATATACTTTTTACTAAAAATAAACTCTTGTATGAGTAAATATTGCAAGACGTAAAAAATATTGCATTTGCCATTTTTTGGCGATCTATACTACAAAGCATGCTATATCATATGACAACAACGGTATTTAATGTTAAGAAGATAATGCTATATGAAAAAGTTATATTTTTTTTATAAAAAAGTTCTCATACCTTTCAAACGAAAAATTTTTGGTAGTTGGAGTTTTAAAGAAAATTATGCACCTTAAAATAATCTTGTACCCCTGTCCATAGGGTACTTTAGTGTAAAATGAAAACTTTTTATAGAAATAAAACCGTTTTTAAGGAACACCTTACAGCTTACATTTGGATTTGTCGGGCAATGGAAAGTATAAAAGCTAGAGCTTGCGTGTCTTCAGCAAATTTGGCTAAAATGTGTTGTTCTACAATTTCATCGATAATAGTCAAGCACTATCTCGAACCGTTCAAAAGTTTCATTTTAAATATTGCTAAAGTTACAACCACCCTAGCTTCTGTTTAAAGCAAAATAAAGGGTTTTTAAAGTACAACAACTTTGCCAAATATATTGTAAGGCTAAATCATTTAATTTTAGCAAAAAGATAAAACTCCTGCTAAATTTACATTCTGGAGCCCTGTCCATTCCAAAGTGCTAAGTAACTCAACAGTGACATTATTTTTAGGACCCCAAAGTAAACCAATAAAAGTGCACTTTTTCGAAAATTGTGCCGCGGCGGAACCCATTATACTATGAAGTGCTATTCCGTTTTTGTCGTGGCTAACGACTTATCATTCAATATACGGGCCCTTTTCAAAATTTTGGGATGAAAGTCGTGTAAGGTTTGGAACGCTCATATCTTTTCATATCATACTACATGGTATTAATCAATTTTCGGAATTTTTCGAAAATAAGTTCAACAATGTTGTATAAAATTTTGAGGTATGTATGATATGCATTAATAACGAAAACCTGTTTTGAAAAACCTTTCGAAAAAAAACTACTTGGAAATGGGGAAAAGTTTCAGCTCATCTCGGTCAGCCTTCAATATGATGCACCAACCGGACACTGAAATGATGAGAAATTTTAAATGTAGGTACGCTACCGTTTTATTTCAATTTTTTGTGTAGAGCTGTTTAGAGCGTACAGGGTTCGCCAAGTGCTGTACAATACCGGGAAAAAATATTTGTGAACTGTACACGGCTGGTGGATGAATCAATTTGTGTCGTTACCTACTACTAGCAGAGGAAATTATTTTCATTTCTGATAGAGAGTAGCATGCACGACGAAAAACCGGATTTTAAACACCCGCCCGTAACCAGTTCGTGATTCTTTATTGCTAACTTCATGCACTGAGCCGAAAAAAACGGATTTTACAACACCCAACTAAAACCAGCTCGTGATTGGTTACCGCTAATATCGTGCACCAAACCACGCATTTTGAACAAAATATTTGTAATTTTAGTCGGTTTCTATTAGTCGACCTAGATGAATAATCGGAGACTACATTTCAACATTTTTCCTGCATTCGTGAACGTTTTTCCTAATAAATCGCTGTTTTAGGCTTTTAAAATTGTATTAAAAAATTCTCATCTACAAAACAAACATAAAAAATGAATTGTTAAGGTATGAGAAAAATTAATTACGATCAATTTAAAATAAAATAAAGACAATCGGTTGAGTGGTATTTCAGGAATCGTGATCACGGGAAAACCATTTTCTTTAAAATCGGTATTTCGAGATAATCGAGTTTAAAATTACCACTGCGCTTGGTAGACGAAGCACGCTTGGAAGCGCTGTAACTTTCGATCTATTTCTCGAATCTCTATAAAATTTGGAAAAATATTCTCAAGGAGTTGTACTTTCAGATAAAGTAATAAAAAAATCGATTTTTGAAAAATAAAAAAAGCTTCATACACACAGTATATATGCGTCCTTATTCCAATTTTAATAACGAGACACGAAAGCCTTTGAAATACTGTATAACTTCGCAGAACATCAGATTGCACTAGCTCTTACCATTGTATGGATAGGAGTATTACCTTGAATTAATTTTGATCACTGGCGCCACCATCTGCATTTTTTCAAATAAGAAAAGAAAATATTTTTTGCTGCTCTACAACTTTGTAGAACATCCAAATGCTCCATCTCTTACCGTTGTACAGATAGGAGTATTCCCTTTAAATTGCTTGGCTCACTATCGCCACCTTGCGTAGAAATCCTGAAACTTTCTAGTGAAAACAAAAAGTACATTTAATCCTCTACAACTTTGTGGAACATCATAACTTTCTATCTCTTATCGTTTCAGAGATATATGAGTTTTTCCTAACTTTGTCCCACCTTTACTCGTGGTTCACATACATGAGATAAGCGGAGTACGCCCTTTGCGAATATTAAGCAGCAGTATCCAACTTTAAACGTTAATAACTCTTTAACGGTTGGTTGGATTGTCTTGCAGTCGTCGACAAACTTGTTCAGCATATCTTCAAAAGCTTAACTCCTTCCTAGGTCAGTGATCGGAAGTTTACAGCGACCTCTAGCGGCGATTTTGTGAACTGCAAGAGTTTCCCCATACATTTTGGCCAAAAATCCCATACAAACTTTAAGCTCTTTGGGGGAGGGGTTAGGGTTAACCGATTTCGCTCAAATTTGGACAGTGTCATTTTTTCATGATTTGGAACGACGCTAGGGGGTGTAGATTAGTGATTTCAAAAATGGTCGTTTTATTGTCACCCTAGTATACATGCAATGTATACAATGTTCATTTGGGAAAACTGATAGAAACTTTCCATAAACGATTCCGATTCTAGTTTGGTGTCGTATAGTATCGTGATCGTTCGATTTTTTTGGCAATTGATACGTATTTCGAATCAAGTTTTAATTAACACCTTACAATGCATTTTATAGCTACAATTTGACGAAATATTAACATAAATTTACGTTTCTCTACGGTTCAATGTGTCGAGAAATGCGGTCAGAATGTATGTTCTATTAGTGATCAGGATCACAGGCGTGTAGTGAAAGCGTTTAAGCGGAATCCCAATGCTTCGGTCAGGGATGTGGCCAAAAAGAATAATCTGTCCAAGCCTTTCGTTCAGAGAATCTTGCACCGGGAGATACTGCATACGTACAAAGTGCAGAAGGTTTCAAATCGTGACGAACGGCAAAATACGGTGGAAAACTCACGGGCCCGGAAACTGTACATTCAAATGCTGACGAAGCCTTGTTGTCTCATCATGGATGATGAGTCTTACGTCAAGGCAGACTTCCGGCGCTACTGCTCTTCACAGTCCAGCACAAGTTTGATGTTCCGGAGGAAGTAGGGAAGCAGAAACTTTCAAAGTTTGCCAATAAATACATAATTTGGCAAGCGATCTGCTCATGTGGCAAACGGAGTGCAGAGCTGTAAATGAGGGATCTACCTCAAGGAGTGCCTACAGAAGCGTCTGCTTCTACTCTTGAAGCAACACGAGGGCCCAACGATCTTCTACGCGAAGCTAGCAATTGTTCAAATATTGTCGTGGAGTGGTACGAAGCCAACAGGGTCAACAGTGTTTGTTTCTGTGACGCAATTTGATGTGGGACACCCTTTATGTGTGAAACATATGAAAAACTTCAAAAGCGCGACACCGACAAATTTCGAGCGGTGCATGGTTTTAAACAGCGAGCTTCGCGCGATAAAAACGGAAATTGGCGCCGGTTTGGTGGTGGTTTATCGATAGAGATATCGATGAGCTCTCTATAGAATACTATTAATCCTCTGCAGTCCAGCCCCGCCTTTTGATGGGTTACATTTTTTGAGGTTTAACTGAAAAACCCGTAACATCGTAAATCGGCAATATGTTTTTCGGTTTTCTCATCATAAAAACACACTACTGAAGAAACAAAATTTTGTGCAGTAGAGGGTTTAAAAAATGCGTAATAGAAATATAACGAACGACAACGAGTATGTCGACATGATGTGATTTAGAATATTCAAAAAGGATATGTCGGGACTCTGTATCTATGCATAAAATAGTGCGTGACGTGTCGCAAGGGAAATATACAATGGATTGATTTTTTTCGATTGGGGAATTCTCAGTCGCACTTCTGTCATACAAAAATAATGCCAGACAGATTCAAATTAAACTTGTAAAGGAATCCTTCAAATAATCACTGATTGAGTTCATTCAATAGATTTCTTCAGCAGAACACGCACTACAGACAAGAAACAGTTATTGCTATCCAAAAACCAGAAAACCAGTCTTCGATCACAATACGCATTGGCCGATTGACATGCATTCCAGTAACTGGAAACCGTTGTAGAAAATTATCCCTCGGGTTGAAAGGAACGGCTTACTCAATTTGGCATTCTCAAAGGCAAGGACTATAGATGAGCGGGTACGGGAATTTTTACTCGATACCCGTCCCGAACCCGTATCCGTGGGAATCGGAGCCGGAAGTGGGACGATCAACCCGATCGTTAATATTCCTAGTATAGGTTGGGTCTGGTTTTTCGAATATTTTGCATTAATTCGTATAAATGCTTTGGAATGTTTGGACGTATTTTCGGAAATGTTAGATTAGGGTAAGTTACCCTCGTTAAATAATATTTAAACTTTGCCCTGTAGGTGAGCGTGAATAGAGTTAACGGGACTAATTATAAATTTTGACTATGAGTTAATCATTTGCAGTATTTTTTACTATTTTTGTTGTAAATTTCCATTCTTAAGTTTGGGGCTATTAATGGATGTTATATTAATAGAAACACGGTTTTTTCACTTAGTTTAGAATATACTTACATTTATTTCGTAATGAAATAATGTTTTGAAAATATACTTGGTACCGCCCGTACCGCCGTTAGAAAACGTCAGTCTTCGTAATGTTTGATGTATTTCCAACGAGATTGGTGGAAATATAAAGACAAATCGAGCTGGATCGGAAATTCAGAAAGAAACTAAGGTGAATTACTGGTTATTACCTGATTAACAGTAAATAACCCCTGGATTCTGAGGATAAGTTGAAAAATGGGACCATAGATTACAGACGTTCATTTACTCATTTAATTTTTTTCTTTATAATTTTTACCGCCCATAAACCAAATTTTCGGTTACAAAAAAATTGTTTTTACAAATTTGCATCACCAACTTATAGGGTCTAGAGTATTTTTTTCAAAATCTTTTTCAGCAGAACACGGACTACAGACAATAAACAGTTATTGCTATCCAAAAACCAGTCTCCGATCACAATACGTATTGGCCGATTGACATGCATTCCAGTAACTGGAACTGTTGTAGAAAATTATCCTACTGGTTGAAAGGAACGGCTTACTCAATTTGGCATTCTCAAAGGCAAGGACTATAGACGGGCGGGTACGGGAATTTTTACTCGATACCCGTCCCGAACCCGCATCCGTGGGAATCTGAGCCGGATATGGGACGATAGGGTTTTTTTTTTAAATATTTATTAGTACAGGTTGGGTCTGGTTTTTCGAATATTTCGCATTAATTCGTATAAATGCTTTGGAATGTTTGGGCGTATTTTCGAAAATGTTAGGTTAGGTAAGTTACTCTCGTAAAATAATATTAAAACAAGCATAACTTTCTTATTTTCCCATACAAAACTTTGTCCTGTAGATGAGCGTGAAAAGATTTAACGGGACTATTTATAAATTTTGACTATGAGTTAATCATTTGCAGTATTTTTTACTATTTTTGTTGTAAATTTCCTTTCTTAAGTTTAGGAGTAACTTTGGACAGTAACATCTTGGAACAGAACAGAGTAATATTGCGATTTTACAATGCAACTTTGCGATGTCCAAGAAGAAATAGAAATGCACGGAAAAGATACATCAACACCTAAACGCTCGGGTTGGGATTTTCGCAGAATTTATTTCTTGAAAAATTCAGTACTCTTAATAGAGTTGATCAATTTCGATGCTTTATATGTCAATAACTATAGTACAAAAACACTAGAGTTATTCCGGATTGAGTTAGGGTAAGTCGCCAAACCAAATTTGCAGGCCCTTTGGCCGTGATGTTCAGTTTCCATGAATTCGGAATATGAACACAGAGGGTCACTTTTTGTCAAATCGCAAACCTTTAGCATGTGACGTATCTAAAAACATCTACTGAGCTTCACAAGATGGTTGAAGGCAATCTAAACAAGTTTGGAGGCCATTTAACCGCGATGGTTGGTTCCGTCAGTCAGTTAATCTGGAATCTGGTCCCACGGGTTCACTTATATAAACTCGCAAACAAGTTTGCTGTGGGTGACCGTTTCAAACAGAAGAAACTGTCGAAATTCGCTTCGAAGTACCTGATTTGGCAGGCAATATGGACTCGTAGCTAACGTAGTGAACCATTCGTGACCAAAGGCATCATGAACGGTAAGATTTACCAGCTGGGGCCCTCCAAAAACAGCTTTTGCAATTTTCGAAACAGCCAGAGCTATACACTTTGAGAAAAATACCATTTCGTTGCTGGTTTTAAATAAACTTGGATACATTAGTGTCTCAAAAATGGTATTAAGATTATCAAAACAATTTGCTAGTTTATTTATTGACCAAAATCATTTTTCTTTCCAATTTCAGCTGTAACACTAAAACCGATAAAGTCCTTGGAAACCAACAGTCAACTGCGGGAGCGTTTAGAAAGTAAAGCTCTCCCAACTGTCCAGTATCGTGAAGTCGATCTCGGAAATGGATTCTCTTCCAAGGTGATGCTTCTGGTGCCACCGGGAGCCGATCTCAGCGGTAAGGTGAAATACCCGATGCTGGTGGATGTGTACGGTGGACCGAACTCGAACTCCGTAACCAGTTCATGGTCCGTCGGATGGGGTCATCATATGAGTTCGAACCGGTCGGTTGTTTACGCAAAAATCGATGGCCGAGGTTCTGGCTTGCGGGGAGACAAGCTTCTGTTCCAAATCTACCGCAAATTGGGCACAGTCGAAATAGAGGATCAAACTGCCACCGCCAAGAAATTGGCGGAACAGTTACCCTTCATTGACCCGACCCGGATAGCCATTTGGGGGTGGAGCTATGGAGGTTATGCTTCCGCAATGGCACTAGCCAAGGATGATCAGAATGTGTTCAAATGTGCTGTGTCAGTGGCACCGGTAACGGACTGGACGTTCTACGGTAAATATGAAAAATTGCGCTTATATTTTTAAATTTCATAGCACTGCTTTCCATAGATTCCATCTACACGGAGAGATATATGGGACTGCCGAAAGACAATGCTCAAGGTTATGAACAATCGCGACTCACCGCACTGTTCACCAAATTCCGAAACCGAAAGTATATGCTGATTCACGGAACGTACGACGACAATGTACACTTCCAGCAGGCAATGCAGCTGGCGAGGGCACTTGAAACTCACGATATTATGTTCAAACAAGTGGTAATTATGCTGCAGCTTTTATCGTTTGCTGGGAGACAAGCTTAAAATGGCTTTTATTCTTTTGCAGAGCTACCCTGATGAGGACCACAGCCTTGCTGGCGTTCGACCACATCTTTACCACACTCTAGGACGATTCTTCAGCGAGTGCTTTGATCTACGCGATTAGCACGGCCTACTAGTGGAGGACAGCGAGCACCAAATGTACTTTCTACCGTCGAACGATTCCTCCATAGCGAAAGACTTATCAACCAGAATTATGTGAAGCATTCGGTAGCAGTAACGTTTTAACGGATGAAATGAAGTTTTTTTTCTGTTGTAAATAATGTATGCAATTGAGACTGTACATAGAGCAACTTACTGTTCTTATTCGATTTTTAAATGACCGATAAGAGCTATTTACGTGATTGATGGGAAGAAGAAAAAGACCAGCTCTGTTAAAGCTAGTTTAAACAACTAAGCTATCGACTCTATTGAGGGAACATGAAAACAATAACTGAATGAACCTACATGCCAAGTGTTACGATACAAAACTACTAGTCAGTATTCAGAAGAAAAAAAATATGCAAAGGTTGTTCGTTTTTGCCACAAATTATTATACATACAGTTTATTTTGTGAAGATTTTTATGTCCAAAGATTAGGAGTTTCTACAGCCTGTAACTGTTAATATAACTTAGAGACCATTCATAAATTGTGCCACGCAAAAATGTCCGCAAGATTTAACTTGCTTTCTCCATTGTCATAATAGACCTTATCTTCCAACCCTTAAAATACTACCACCTAATAAATGAGGAAAACAAATTATGAATGGTAACTTCAAAATAAATGTGACTGATCTTTAGAAACAAATTGCCGCTCCAAATTAAATCTGATTTTTTGAATAAAACAACTAAAACACAAATCATATTTGCATTACTCTGGATTGGTTCGGAAATGTTCGTCTATTGTAAGAAATTAGTTCACAGTTTAGCGTTCTTTTGAAAATAAGAACATTGGGAAATCTTTTCCATATTGAGTAGTCTGTGTTTTCAGTTGGTTCTTGTATGAGGATCAATTATTAGACGCGAAACTCCTAATCTGTAATTTTCATATTTGTATGAAAAAGTGTAACAAATTATGTAATAGATAGGTCCAGAGCTGTTAGATGTTGAAAATAAATTTTTCAGAAGTTAAGACTTGTTTTAGTTGCTGTGTATATCCGTGCTATCCTTTTCCATACATATCAAAGAGCTAGGGTTGCCATTTATGGTAGGAGCTGGCCTGGAGATGTTACCTGGCCAGAGGGTAGCTTCCAATAGACACACTTTCATTGCATTTTGTTAGCTAATGAGATAAAAAGTGACAACTATTGTCGCTTTCATAGTGAGTCCTACCGAAACATGAGCTGTAATTTTGGCTGGATTCCAGAAACATTTTCTGAGTTCATTATATTTTAACCCGTCAAGGTAATAATTTATAAGAGAATTATTAAATTTTATTCACATTCACCGTGGAGTGCTTTGTGTGACATAACATAACGTTAATATTTAGCTGTTAATTTTGTTTTAATAGCTTTCCCAGAAAGAATTCTATAGCACCAGCCACATTCGCTGTGGAGGATAATCGAAACGAGCATTAGTCTGCTCCACAACATAACAATCGAGTATAGTGAAGTAGGTAAGGTAGCAGTATAGAATGAAAAGCATAATTCGGAAATCGTCATCACAGTCGCTAGGGAGTTCAAAGGACCAATGCTCCCATACTTAACTAACAGTTAAGAATTGCTTTAAGAGTAGGCTAAGATTACACTTCGATCGTACTCTTGTCATGCAAAATTGTGTCCACCTTCCCGCTGAGTAGCAGCATCACGTGATTATGTGCTGCTGCTTCTCCGTGGAGGCATATGCAATTTTCCAGCTACTATTTGTAGACGGTTGTCCGGCATGGACTTGCTTTGAAAACCTTTATGACATTTTAAAGCATATTATGGACGACGAAAAATAGATTACAAACAAAATTGTATACTAAAGTTCGGATTCTGACAACAACTGTGGACTAAACCGTGCGCGTCGCTTTTTGCAGAAAGTTGCATTGTCAAATGCAAACTGAATCAGGGCCGTCTTAGGACCACTCGGGGCACAATTGAACGAAGGGGTCTCTGTAGATGAACAGAGGTAAACAGATAAATAGTAACATTCGATGAATATAATTCAAGGATTCCAAATTGGGACATTGTGTAATGGCAATTGAAAAGATGAGAAAACAATTTAAAGCTAGAAATATACGTTGCGTTTCTCTTAATAACATCCGTATAATTGAATGCGCAGTTAGTAGTATACTGACCGAATTAACAATAGTTATTTGATCTTCTTAGGTACATTGCGTTGTTTGAGGATGAAGAAGAAACCAAGAAGGAGAATGGAGTAGGTCGGATTGACCGTAAATTCATCGTTTGAACTACCTTTTCCAGGCCATCAAACAATTCTTCGTACTTCGCGGTGCGTTTAAGTCTATTTTCGTAAACAATGCGCTGGGCTATGTATAACAGTGTAAATATTATAATAACTATTATATATGCCATTATATGTCAATAGATGCCATTCTTATTTGTTAGATGGGTGTGCATTACTAGTCAATCGCTGAAGTATAATACTTTTGGATACATGAAATGCTGACAAAATATTCATAATTGTTTGTTCATGCTATTATCAGATTTTTCAAGTTTCTTAATCTTATCCACAAAAAATTGTACCGCAAGTGCTTCTTCGAATAATGTAGAATAGCCAAATTTTGTTTAAATACAGTTTAACATGTAATGTTTATATTCTGTAAATTTCGGGAAATTTGTTTATATAGTTTGTTAAATTTGATTCTTTCTATATATTAACATAACCGGAAAACTTGCCAAGAAATCATAAGAAAATTCAGCTCACTTCTCATAAGAATTCTAAATTATCCCATTGCAAACTTAGGAACAACTCGTGTCAGTGAACACCTCGATTTCGAGAGTGCTTAATATTTACCGCCAGAGATAAAGTTAATATCACTACATATTATACAAACCAACAATAATTTGAAATGGAAAAAAAAAATTGGTTTAGCAAGCAATTTACAGTTACGGCAAACGAAGTCAGATTTAAATCACCGGGATTATAACCCAGGGCAGGGTACTTACCACAAATAGTGCTTTCAAAGACCTCGACTAGCTCTTTTGGACAAAGCTGTGGTTCTTCAGTGCTTTTTGCATGATTTGAGATCGTTTTAATAACTGAGACATGTACTACGAACAGAGTTAAAAGTAATCGAAGCTCTTTTTTGTCGGCTGCAAATGAACCTGATGCGAATCTTTTGTTCTACTTTCCAAATCTGTAAAAAGTTTTGATGTAGGAGTTCATTTGAAAATGTATTTATGAAATGAAGGTGCGTCAAACCGTTGCAACGTCACGAAATAATGTGTCTATATACTGTACCTGAATAATTGCGCTCATCCTACTCGCAGAAAAAAGATTTGTAGGTTCAATAAAAATATGGATTAAATTAAATAAATAAAATTATTGGCCTGGAGACAATAAATTTATTTATTGAACCCAATAAAATTTATTTACTGTTTCAATGAAAAGTTCCATTTTATAATGAATATTTTTTGAAATTAAAACAAAATTACTGAAATTAAAAATGTTTTTATTGAAAGCAAAAATTTATTGTTGCTGCAATAAAAAAATATTGTCAGACCAATGAGTTCGTTCTTTGAAGTAATAAACAATAAATGATAGGATTCAATAATACGTATTTTTGGTTTAAATATGCTTAATTTTTCTGCGTGTTGTACATAATTATTTCTTTTGTGGTTTAACGGCATTCCGCTGAAAAAAGACGTTTCATGGTGAACAGCATGCCGTATCGATCGTGTCTTGCTTCAGGTTTTACTCTTTACCCAATCAAAGGTATGTTTTAGATAGAGTGTAGAAAGCTTGCTCAAACGTCTGAAATGAACGTTTACGGTTCGTTTCCTGACTATTCACGATACAAACGGTTAGGCGTTTACATCAATACATCGTGTGCACCAAATTGAATTGAGGAGATGATAACTAAAACAGGGCTCTAAATTGTGTCTCCATGAGCACCATTACCCATTACCGTGCAATGTCCAATCAATGCTAAAAACGGCATGCGCCCTGTAATACTTATGGCAATTTTAGCTTGAAGTGAAACTGAGTCAGTTTCTACCCCCAACTGCTGTAAAAATGTATGAACTGACAGCGGTTAGAACCTGACTCAGTTTCGGGTTCAAGCAAAAACGTCATTATAATCGCTTTCGATTGATTTCTCTAAAAAGCTGTGGATTGTTTACTGATAGGGTTTTATTTGATAATGGCTGTGACACGGAAAAACGATTCATCAACAATTCAATTACAGAATTGGATGTTTATTTAATATCGACTTTCGCCAAATAGAAAATTCTGTTGAAAATTATGTTACTTTTTTATATCTAGTCGATGCCGTATGGAAAATGTGTATATGCAAATGGTTATTACATTGTTGTTCTCTATTGCAAACAGTAAAGTAGGTAATAATGTAGACGCTTGTCCGGTAAAAGAAACCACTGAAAGTTTCAAATACGCTAATTTTAACTACAATTAATCCAATTTTTGAGGGCATGTCCAATTCGAAAAAAAATCAAATTCTTGTTCAAAACATCAAAAACAACAAATAAAAAAAATTACCTACCTCTTCAGGTACACTTCAAGAAAACAAGTTTAAGCGTGATAATCCGCTTCAAAATAGAATAATAACTTCTCTACCTATACACTGATCTTCTATATCCGTCACATCATCCCACAATTGTGTTTTATGCCAGTGATTCTCAACCTGAAATCCGAGTGTATATTGAAAGTTCAAGTCTTGTTTCCTAATAAACTGAAAATAATATTTTGATAGCATTCAAAATCGATGTTTATCCGTTGGGATCCGCAGCAACCCAGGGTGATTTCTAAGGGGTCCGAGGTACGAAAAAGGTTGAGGGCCGTTGTCTTATGCTTCAGTTGCAGGTAACACGACTAAAAAAACGATGACTACCACGCCTCCAATTTCGTTTTCATTCAACGCTTTCTTTGCTCCAATGGATCTAGGTAGCGGAATAAAAATTGCATTTCAAAGTTTCAGTTGATGAATGCAATGTCTAATTCTACCTCCATGTTCGAAGCTTTTCAAACTGGGTGAGAATCTGCTAACAAAATAATGACTTTAAGGTTATCAATTCAATTTATTAAATTGGGATGCTCGTTCATTGAAAACGTGAGAAGACGAATTTTTAACTTCTTGAGGATACATAATGTGCATAAAGCCGTTGTAACTGAATTTTTTTTAAAACGTAATATCAAATTGAGGAGCAACTCTTATATTGTTATTCATCGAACTGTTGAATTCGGCGGAGGAATCACAATAGCGGTTAATCGCAGGATCAAATATTGCGTCCTGCCGTCTTTTGACACCAAGGTGATCGTGAGTTTGATTACCGAAGTTGAAACCGATCTTGGTATCATTAGTATTGTTGCATCGTATTCGCCTTTTCAGTGCACTAGCGAACAGATTTCTTGAAAGAAGACTTACAAAACCTTACAATAAATCGGTCGAAATTCTTTATTATAATACCGATTCTGGAATAATTCTCAAAGCAATTCCTTCGTTAATCTACTTTTTAATGATTGCTCTGCTGGTTATTATTCAAATTTGTTCCCGAATGGACCTACGTACTATACGTCTGTAAGGAATCCATCAACAATTGATTTGGTTTTGATAGAGTCACATTTGTAGCGAATTGATTACATAGACTGACTTTGATTGTGATCATCTTCCAGTAGCTTTTTCACTTTCTCAAGAAGCTGTTTTCAATCCCATTAGCTCAGTGTTTAATAGTGCATTGCAAAATTATTTTTTTTTGAATTCTCAAAGCCCTCCCCCCCTCTCATATTGTGACAAATGTCAAAGTAAGCTCAGATGCCAAATTTCACATCATTTGGACAATTTTAGACCCCGCCCACATCGCTTGAAATTTTTTGAAATTGGTACTATTGGAAAATATGAAGAAAAAATACATTAAATGCTATAACATTTGAAGTAGCAATCAAAAAATTATAATTTATATTTCTTTTGACAGGAAATAATCTTAGTATTTGAATGGAGGTATTTCTGTTTCTAGGAAAATACGGAAAAGTGGGGTATTGGGTCATTTTGGCCCCAAAATCCCCTATTTTTAATGATTTTTTCTGCTCCGTGATGCAAATCATACATATTTTGTAGTTTTTCTAATGTGAAAGAATCTCAAAAATCGATCGGAGCCTCTTTAACTTTTGTCCGAATACGAGAAGTTGGGGTTAAATGGCCATTTGTCATTCATATTAAACTTCATTATTTTCTCGTGAATATATCTCTATTATTCTTCACTCAATTTTCATAAACTATACCTTGTCGAACGTGGAAAATCTTTGGGATTATAACAAAAATAGATTCGTTACCGGTAAAATTCAGGAACATCAAATTATCTGACATATAGTGTCGATTTCACATTTTTATTATAAAATCGCACATATTAACTCCATTTAACAACAAAATTCTTATTAAATTTACTACTTTTAGCGTTAAATATGCTTAGGGATCATATGAGAAAAGTTTCATTCCTGGAAAATAGGGGAAGTTGAGGTATTAGGATAAATAATGAACAAAATGAGATTTGTAGAGTAAATATCAAAAAGTTTGATGTTTTTGAATTTTACCTCTAACGTTTTTATTTTATTCCTCAGAATTTCACACGTTCAACAAGTTCCATTTTATGAAAATTGATTGAAGAATAATAGAGATATATGCATGAGAAAATGATAAAATTTAATATGAATGACAAAAAGCCCTATAACCCCAACTTCTCGTATTCAGACTAAGGTCAAATGGGTTCCGATCGATTTCTGAGATTCTTTCACAAAACTACAAAATATGTATGATTTGCATCACGGAGCAGAAAAATTATTACAAATATGGGATTTTTGGGGCCAAAATGACCCAGTACCCCACTTTCCCGTATTTTCACAGGGACAAAGATACCTCCATTCAAATACTAAGATTATTTTCTGTCAAAAGAGGTATAAATTGTAATTTTCTTGCTACTTTAAAAGTTATAGTATTTAATGTATTTTTCCTCCATATTTTCCCATAGTACCAATTTCAAAAAAATTCAAGCGAGGTGGGCGGGGGTCTAAAATTGTCCAAATGATGTGAAATTTGGCATCTGAGCTTACTTTGACATTTGTCACAATATGAGGGGGGGGGCTTTGAGAATTAAAAAAAATGTTTTTGCAATGCCCTAGTGTATAATTAGCGAATTGGGAAAGGTACAAAACTTATATTGAGAATAATTTTAATCATGATCATGATTTACCGAATAAAGCTAACATCGATACGGCATTACAGCCCTATTAGAAACGAAGTTTTACGAAAGTATAAAAACGTTTCAAATCAAGTAAAAATAAAAAAAATAAAAAACGATGTTAATTAGACGAAACGGGTTAGATTGTCGTGACATCAGGTCAACCCCTATTTCCCTTTAAAAAGTTACGTAGCATGACATGACCCCCTACCCCCTGTCGTCACACATCATCACTAAATACAAAACTCCCCTCACCCATATAATGCCACGTCATTTATGGATGGCCCCTAATATCAAATCCATGATGAAAAGATAAAAAATATGAAAGCTCCAGGTTATGGAAGAAAACCTTTGAAATATTAGAAGCGTCTAGCTATTGAGCAATCTGTTTACTCTCTTCTATTAGTAAATTATTTGAAAAAATCTTCCTAACTAGAATGTTGTCACAAATCAATGAGATTTTTTTCTTCCCGAACAGTTGGGACTTCTTATTGGACATTCAACTACTCATCAACTTGTGAGAGTAACTAACATGGAAAAGGCAAATATTTCAGAGGACTTTTCCACTGGAGCTGCTCTACTAGAAATCGAAAAAGCTGTGTTTGGCATAAAGGATTAATTGCCAAAATGTGGGATTTCAATTTTTCAAATTACAAAGTAAAGATAATTAAAAATTATCACTAACCTTACCCTACAGGTATCTTATCAGAATTGTAAATCTTTAAACTCTTTAAAGCGTCGCAGTATTTAATATATAATATATAATATTTTTACCTCTGACCTTTCAAATCTACCCGCATGCTGTGAAAAGTCACTTTTCTGTGTCGATACTAGTATCTCCACTACAGGTAGAAGCATTCGAATTATCTGCAGTCGTCTGCAACGAAGTTAGAATATTTTCAATGATTACCTGAAAAAATGGAAAATTTCCACTAATGCGGCAAAAACAAAATTGATTGTGTTTCCGCATAAGCCAAGGGTTTCTTCTCTTGAACCAAATCATTACCATATTATTAAATTTTAATTAAAATCAAGTTAAATACTTGGGTTTGATTTACGATAAAAAGACTTACTTTTAAGGATCACATTCAAGGAATCCAAGCAAAATGCAACAAATATATAAAAAGTTTATACTCTCTTATAAACAGAAATTCTAGTCTGTGCCTGAGGAACAAACAATAAATTTATAAGTAAATGTTTAGACTGACAATTACTTCCAGGATTTAGAACAAAGTTCTGAAAATGATTTTGAAGCGTCCTTCCACGTTTAGCACAAACGAATTGCACAGACTCGTAAACATAGAAATATTAGAAATTGTGACGAACAGTATTATAAGCAATTTCCGACAAAAATTGTCATCAATTGCCACGAATAGCTCTCTTTATAGTTTATAAGTTAGTTTATAAGATTTGTTTAGCTCCTTATTCACATGCCAAGTAGGTTTAAAACTTACAACTGCACAAATCACTTAACTGCGAAAGCATTTTATATCTTAATAAAAACACGGTGCTACAAAATAAAAAATGAATGTTTTTTTTCAAGTGATCAGTTAAAAATTGTAGGTCTGGTGAAATACAACACAAAACCACGTTTGATCAATTTAATATACCCTCAAAATCTTGATTTAAAGCAAAAAAAAATATTTTTCTGAACTTTCGGCCCTAATTTTCAACCTATTTTAAATTTTTTGAGTGCTCTGGACAGAACAAGAAATAACCTTTTCAACGGTGTGCTTTTGTTAAAAATACTATGCGATTTTTGAACAACAATGTGAAAGTAACCATTATTTTGCGTTTTTTATGGAATATGTAAAAATTGCTCAACATTTCTCTAGGGTAACGTCGTTATTTTAATAGAAATTCAAATTTAATTTCGCATCCAACAACCAATTCATCATTAAAATCAGTTGAAAAATGGCTGAGTTATTATATTTTTTCCAAATTAGAACCTTGCTCGCATGGTCTTTTAAACGGTCTCATAATTTTTATATTCAAAAGATCGGTTTTTTGCTCGATAACGTATACATTCACGAGCATGTGTGTGAACTTTGTAATTAGAATTAGAAAAAGTAGTGGAAAATATGATTCTAGAATCATATAGTGCGCGACAATACTGCACTAACCCCTTAAGAGTTCATGCGAGCAAGTTTCTAATTTGAAAAAAGCATCATCAAAATCGGTTGAAAATGGTTGAGACCATTTTCATCCGTTTTTGATGATAAATAGGCCGTTAGACGCGGAATTTAATTTATTATTTAAATTTTTATTGAAACTAAGACGCTTTTTTAGAACAATGTTGAACAATTCCCAAAACTTTCATAAAAAAAATTAAAAAATAATGGTTGTTTTCATATGTTGTCCCAAAACCGCAAAATATTTCTAATGAAAGAACATAACTTAGCACCGTTGGCAATGTAATTTATTCTTTTTTTCGGAACACTAAAAAAAGGAACGGTTGAAAAATGACCACGTAAAAAAAATTTGTACCGAAAGTTCCGAAAAATACTTTTTTTTTGCTATAAATCAAGATTTTGAGAGTATACAACATTTTTCATACATTATTTAGTGTTGCATTTGATGAGATCTACAACCTATACTCGGTACTATACTAGTACAAATTCACTGCAGCATCGTGTAATTAACCGAATCATGTAAACAATAGGGATGAAAGGTTACCATTTGTAGCTGAACACCTAATATATTGAATTGGAAATGTAAACTTTACCGTAGAACGTTGCACTTCGGTACAAATGTACCCCACGCTATCTTTGGAACCGTGTGACAACGAGAATTCGGCATTTACCGACATGAGACCTAGCCATAATTCAATTTAGAGTTCATAGTAAGAGTAGGAAAAGGTGGCAAATCCAGATTGCTTTTGGTCTTCGTAGAATCAGGAGTCAAAGTTGGCGTGGTGTACATTTATACCCCAGTGTATGGTCGCCGTTAGCGACCGTCAGGTTTCGTACTGTCAGTGGAAATGTGACTCGTGCCAATTTTAGTTGAAATACACCAGTACCAGTTGTTTTACTACGTAAGAAACAATTAGTATTATGTAATAGTTTTAATCATTTATTCAATTAAATTGATTCCATTTTTAAGCATGAAAAAAAAATCGTTCTAGTTTACTGATTTTAATTTTTTAATTTTCTATATTATGGAGTTTTCCAAAATAATGGCTTGCAAGCATAATTCACGCGCAGTAACTGCTATAACAGTAGCGTTACGTGTTAGCAACGTACTACTGGTCAGAAATATGTTTTTCATTTCAATTTCCGCCCTATTTTGTCGTATTTCCCAAAACGCAATTTTCAACTTTCACTCTTCCAAATAATTGCACCTTTTCAATAACATCGAAATTCCATTTTATGCCGTTTCTAGATAATTCTTTCAACTTTTACAATCATTTGATTTTTTTCAAATCGGTTGAAAATTCTCAGTGATAACAATTTTTGTAAAAAAAGTCAATACCGCGATTTTTTCACTTTTTGTTCAAGCCAGGTTATGTATCATTAATTCAATAAATTCCGTACATTCACCAACACAGCTGTTTTTCAATTGAAAAACAAAGAAAATGTTTTTGTTTGCAATTTTGCCTGCGAAAATTGCGATCAAACGCGTGGACTGCATTTGTACCCCAGTGTAACGTTCTGAGGTAGAAAAAGTAAGTGTAACGTTCTATGGTTAGCAATATAATCAAATGCAATAAATAAAATATAAAATGGAACTAATTCTAGCAAACTTATTGAAAACGCCCTATAAGCAAATCTCTTTATTTTCTTTCTTTTCCGCCGATAACTCAATCGCATTGACGGCTTAAATCTTTGCATAATATGCAAGTCGAAATTATACTCCACCGATTTGTACTAGAAAATGCTTGGAAGGATCAATGGCGTAACAATCGACAAAGAAAATAAAAATTTGCAGAAATTTGCACATTAGACCTTTTCAATAAGTGAGCTTGAATTGTTTGACCAGTGAGATGATTCTCCAAGGAAAATATCTGTTATTGTGTTAAGAATTACAAAACAGAGTATGCCTCGAGCGAAACGAAAACAATTTGTTATTGTAGTATTAAAACATCTTTATTTCTTTAAATATTAACATTGATTGAAATTTTGTGGTTTTTTTAAACTATTAGCTTACTTACTGAGATAGTTCACTAGTAATACACTGGATCCCTCCATAAAAGTCTTTGATAAGATATTGGCATTTAAGTCAACATTAAAAAAAATGAATTTATTGTTCACACCAAGCAGGTGAATTCCTCTCAGCTTCAGGTACCGCCATTATCCTTGTTTGCCTTTTCCTCAACTACATAAACTGTGCGACGTGATCCGGCAGTTCCAACATTCAGTGCATCGTTTCCAGTGTGAGTTGGTTCTTCGGCGCTATTATCTGACTCATTTCCACCGGATTCAGATTGTGTTTGTCTCTGTTCATCGGCACAAGTTCGACGGTTCTGGAATTGTTTGAATAAATTAGTAAACAAGAAAGGCTTTCCGTCCAAAGTTTTACTTACCCGATTAGGAACACGGTTCATAAGTTCTGATCCTGCCTTGCGCACCTTTTTGACGAAATTTAGTCCGAATGGCTTTCTGTAAAAAGAATAAATTATAGTATTAGGTTACTGTTTCAGAACAAATCTCAGTAATATCTTACCTTTTCGGCGAATAACTATCCATATTCCGATAGTGCTCCATAATCTTCTCCTCTAGCTTTTCCTTGTGGCGATGCAAATAATTCATACGATCCGTGAAGTTCTTTTCCTCGGCGTGATAGTGTTGTTTATCCTCTAGAGAATGGGCCAAAAGCTCATGATACTGAGCAAAAAGTTGCGATACTTGGTCCATGAGGGTACGTCTGTCTGTATCTAAACTGGAGTTCGCTTGAAGGAGAATCTAGATAAAAGAAAAATATTATTAAAATCGGGAATCTTTGCATTAGAGCTAAAGAATACAAACCTCGCATTGTTGGTGCAACCTAGTATTCTCATTCTCTAGATTTGTGATCCGCTCAACTTTTTTGCTGAGTTCACTGCTTTGCTCGGTATTGTCGAGTTTGAGACGACTGTTTTCCATTTTACAATCCCGGTACTGTTCCTGCCTGTTCTTGAATTCTTGTTTGAGCAGCTCATTGTTTGTAAACAGACGCTGAAAGTCTTCTTCTAGTTCAGAGTGTTCTGCTTTCAAATTGGTAATATCATCCTTCATGGACGCAAGCTCCAGCTTGCACTCTTCCAGCTGCTTCTGAAGCATCAGAACTTGTTCCTTCAATTCGCGGTTTTCCGTTCTTAGAAGACGATATGCGGTTTTCAAAATTTCTTTTTCGTTATTTACTGAGTCATACTGCTTGGTAAGTTGTTCGTTAAGATGCCGTAACGTTTCCTGGTCATGCTGGAGAGATTCATATACTTGATTTTTAGTCTCCATCTGCTTTACTAGTGTATCTTTCTCAGCAGCTAACTGTGAATTGGTTAACTGCAATGCAGTTTGCTGAGTGTTTAAAGATGTGATTTGAGATCCTAATGTTTCAACTTTTGCTTTCTGCTGGATATTTTCAGCTTGCAAAGATTTGTTCGCCAATTGTAGATCAGAATGTTCAACCTTTAGCTGATCTAATTGAAGCTCTAAATCAGTCACTCTGGTTGCTTCATTGTTGTTGTCGCTATATTCGATGTCCTTCTCAACGGTGTAAATACGTTGTTTATGGCAGAAGACACAAACATCTGCCGATTTCATTATTTCCTTGCCCACGTCCAGAACAACCTCTCGGACTGTTTTAAATGAATTAGAATCCTCGCATAACTTGTCCACGATAACTTTTAAATTTATGTCACTATTCTCCATATCACTTTCATTCAATCCCAAGTTTTTCAAATTCTGCTTGATCCTTTTACTTGCCAATGTTTCATTGTGGAGATTTTTCTGTAGTGTCGAAATTGTTGCATCCTTAATCTTTTGTTGTGAAAGAAGCTCTTTGTTCAGCTTTTTCATGTCTTGAAATTGTTTCTTAATTGTATCACTCTCTTCCAGCTGTTTCATTAATTGTCCAATTTCGTTCTCGTTTTGATTTAGCTTCGCGCAAGTTTTATCTAGTTCAATGTCCTTCTGTTCCAGCATTTCCTTGTACTTTACCAAATCCTTTGCTTGAGTAGTATTTTCCTGCTCCAGTGATGCAGTCTTTGTATTAAGCTCACAGAATTCTTTTTTAATGTTGTTAAGCTCTACACATCTCTCGTTCAGTTGACGGACCTCTTTTGTTTTTCTTTCAACCGCACGTTCCAAATCAACCGCTCTTCGCTGGATACTTTCGCACAGATTTTGCAGGCGTTGCTTATCCTTGGATAGATTTTCGATCTGCTTCTCCAAATCTGCTTGACGTATCCGATCAAGCTCTCGATCATGACCCTGTTTGTCCAACACCTGCTGCTTGGCATCCAAAGCATCATGTAGCTTTTTGTTTTCCTCCAGTGCATTCTTGAAGACATTCTCCAGCTCCGAATTTTGCTGCAAATATCTGTTACACTTCTCTTGCATCTGATCAAGTCGAAGGGAAAGTTTCTTCTTGTCCTTTTCTAGCTCCATAATCCTATTTGACGTTTCGTGGGATGATGATTCCTTGTGACTGTTCAACTCTGCCAGTAGACGCCGGTTCTCCAGCTCCAGCTTAAGGGCACGAGACTGAAAATATTAGAATAGGATTAGATTGATTGTTTTTGTGGGTTGTACAGAATTATTGGAATTGCTTTGAGCATTTCTTCAAGATACGCTATTCAAATAATTTTCGCTAAAATCATTAGAAGCTTACCTGTGCTTTCGTGGTTAACTGCTCGGATAAACTGCTTTCATTGGATGGTACATCATCTTCCTGTCGTTGATTAGCATCAGGACCAGCCAGTAAATTCTTTGTTGTCAACTGCAGTTGTGCGTTTTCCTTCAACAGATCCTGCAGTTTATTCTTGTCAACGTCACGCTCTAGTGACACATCGTGCAGCATTTGTTTCAGCTTAATAATTTCGGTCTCTAGAACTACGACCTGACCGCTTCGTTTCCTGGAGTACTGCAACTGTTCCTCTAACATATCCCTGTGAATATAAATAAATTTATAAAAGCTGAACCATTTTTAAACCATAATATACTCACTTCGTTTCCAAAAGCATACGGTTATCCTCTTTCAACTCCTCTACTCTAGTTCGATAGAATTCGGCATCAGATAGTCTTTCCCTCAGTTTTTGAACTTCCACTTCAAGACGATCCACTCGCTCGCTACGTTCACGCAGCACATCCACCTCATCTCGGTAGGCCGCGGCTCGTTTGGCTTCCGAATACCAATCTTGGCTCTCGATGCGTAGCTTTTCGTATTGGATGTTCTTGTGATCGAGCTCTTCTTTGACTTCCATTAGAAGTTCGGATTTTTCTTCCAGTTCCTGTCGAAGTTTTCTCAGCTTGGATCTGGTATCGGCTAATTCTGTCGCAAGTTGGCTGTTTCCCGAAGACTTAGATGGAGTGTTGACTGAATTTGGTGTTGCCAAGCACGACTCGTGTAGGTTTGTTTTCGCATCCGTGTCGATCACCGCCGACATCCATCTGTTGTGATATTGGTCGCGTTCTTTTGCAAGTCGAACGACGTGTTTGAACATTGCATCCGAAGGAAGCTGATCCTGTGCATCTTGCCTCAACACTAATGTGTGACTGTCGGTGACCTGCTTGATGAGCTTTACTATCGCATATTGGGTGTCTAGATCCAGCTCTTTGATTCGAGCAATAAACAATTCCTTATTTGGACACTGAACGGCAGCACCCAAGAGAAGGGTTATTAAAAGTTGCAATTGTTCTAAACCAGCTTGCGATTCCGGGAATTGACCCAGAATCGAACAGTCCGGTAAAGCTAACAGTGTTTGACCGAACTCTTCTTCGTACAGTTTTCGCAGATTTCGCACCAACGAGTCGAAGTTCCGTGAGCGGGCGGTTGTTGACGAAGAGATTTCTGTGTCGAGCAACTTAACTGGATAATACTGCGGTTCGGGATCGATCTGCAGGTACACAGTGTGTAGGATTCTTCCATCCAACAGGGATGTGTAATCGGCGATTATTTCGTGCGGTGGAAGGCATGATTCAATCTGGAAAAAAGAAATTGAAATTTCGGAAATGAAAAAAGTATCATAAAGAAAAAAATCTTGAAAAAAGTATCCTAAAGAAATAGTTTCTACGAATTTTTATCGCGTGTAATATAAAATGTATTTTTTGTATTGCTGAATTAATTGCAAATAATGTACAGGCAGTAAAAAGATGTAGGTTCATTAATAATATGGATTAAATTCAATAAATAAAATTATTGGTCGGGAGACAATAAATTTATTTATTCAATTCAATAAAATTCATTTATTGTTTCAATAAAATAATTTATTGTTCACTTTTTTAATATTTTTTATATTATTTATATTTTAATATTTTAAATTATTGAAACTAAAAACGTTTTCGTTGAAAGCAAAAATTTATGGTCGCTCTAATAAAAAATATTTTTAAACAGTAATTTTGTTGATAAACAATAAATTATTGGATTCAATAACACATATTTTAGCTTCAAATGTGCTAAATTTTCCTGTGAGTAGGATAATTTAATATTGGTAACCAAGCAACCTCTCGAAAAACAGAATGAAAACGTAATTTTAGGGTAAAACAGAATGATTCGTCATTAACGTAGAGTCGATTTGAAGAATTATAAAGTTGATGCAACATAACATGAATTACAATGGTTAGTAGTTTGGGACAGGAATTATTCCGAGCAACTTTTTGGGTATTGTGCAAATTCTTAGCTTGATCAGTGAAACTATATTTTTGCGCTCACTGTTTGAAGATTACATGAGAAGTTGCCAATCGTATTGCGATTTTCATATGAAATTTAGAATCTAAGTCTCAAGGACCACGAAACGATATGACTCTCTTGGAAAAGTTATTAAGCAAAAACCGATTGATACTTTGACGGTTTATGAAATATTAATCGATTTTTGCTCAATAATATTTTTCACAAGCGTCAGATCATTTTATGAACTTCGAAACATTGTTTCTCTAAAAATATAATCAGGCGATGGGTGGCGCTTGAAAGCATTAATTTTTAAAGGTAAATCGACGATCCATGCGAAATCCCAATCCCGCTTTCAACCGTGGCGTGGGAGCAAAAATATTGTTTCACAGTTATTCTTGGACCCAAGAAAGTTGCTCGGAGCAAAATTTTCCATATAACCGTAACAAAAACCCTTATTTCATTTTCACGCAAAAAAAAATGGACGTCATGATAAAAATAAAACCATTTATTCGATCTTTATCATCATCATCACCTTCCATATTTTGAATATCGGCGTTAAATCAGACCGGACTACGTAAAATCTAGTTTTATATTTGGATCGTTAATACTACAAACAGAAACTACAGCTACTGAAGAAATTCTTTATCCAGTGATTTTTTTCTCACTTTTTGAAATACTGTTAACGCCGACCATGTTCATTACGGATAACATAATTAGGTTAAAAACAATTGCATTCTAGCTAAACCCAATCATCAGATGGCAATGTGATGATTGGACTTGTGGGTTTTCATGGCAGCAATAAGCGAATAGCTGTTAAAATTAAACTATTCTGATGAGCTTTTGTAACTCTTATAACTACACAATAAACATTTCAAACTAAACAAATATGGTCCTCGAAAAAATCGAATACCCATTCAACTTACCCACGAAATAAGTGCTCCATTCAGGAATTCCTCAACCTCGTTTGATGACATTTTCCTTTGCAGAACTCGTTTTCTTCACTTCTAAACTGATGTCTTACAGTTTCACCAACTTGAATGGAACTATTGATCAACACCTACTTTTATTTTAGCACTTATGAATATATTTGCAGAAAGTTGTCCACTTTACTACTCGGTTTGAAATGATCTGTTATTTGTTCCTCCGTTGTATCTGGTTAAAGTACAAGTACAAATAGGTAAATTTCATCCTACATACTTCTACATCCAAACATGATCGATGTGGAGGGGAGGTATAATGATTCTACCTAAAATTAATGAAATGAGTACCCACCCAGGTGATATTATCCCGGGTAGAATTTTTATTCTCTTTCTAACGGTTTTGGTTGGAGATAGAATGATATACATTTTTTGTTTACCTACTTATTAGTAGTGATGAGCGTCAGTTTACCTCTCACTTCGTTATATTTAAAAAAATCAAAAAGAAAAAATCCCTAATATATGAAATGACAAAATATTACAGCGTTCTATTTAATTTTACATGAAATATGTATTTTTCATGCGCATTGCCATAAATCACACATGTCAACTTTTAAACAATGCCGTTTGTAGAGTAAAACTACGAAAAAAATTCATCAACTGAAATTGGTGCTCCTATTTGCCAACACGCGTTTTTATAACGCTGTTCATTACAAAAATCAATTTTCGGTCCAATTTGTCGGTGTCAGCCAGTAGCGGATCCAGAAAAAAAAATTCGGGAGGGGTCTGACATTTCAATTTTAAAATGAACTTTGTACAATTCGTAATACGTAAAAACCTTATTTAGTAAATATACATTTTGTTGGTCTAATTTGGTATGGAATAACTGTGAGTTTGAAACCAATTTAAAATTGAAACTAGTTTAAAATTTCTCAACAAGTAAAAAATATTTCGGAGGGTGTCCGGACCCCCTGGACCCTCCCCCTGGATCCGTCACTGGTGTCAGTAGATTGCAAAATACGTCACCAACAACTCATTGTACGATGCATTGCACAATTATTCAAACCATACCTTTGAAGAACTCAATTTAACGGAGCTAAGTACTCATATTTGTGAATTGACATGTTCTACAATGTTTATGTGGACTACCACCATCTTTTAACGATACTTTACTTTTTTAGGAAATTGATCATAGTAGGCTATAGAAAATCCACTTTCAAACGAAAAGAGCTATCGCATGAGTATCCTCAAGCAAGTCTTAGAGGATAACATTTGCATAAATTCTGCTGAAGACATCTTTTCTTTGTCGCTTACAGCTATCGATTTATGGGACGTTTTCTATGACGAACTCCGTAAATTCAATTTTCAAACCTAAAAGTTTTGTTTCTGATTTCTCGTGCCCATAATGCTCAGGAATTTCAAAACAGTGACAAATACGTTTGTTCATAAGTACCAGATGTAGACACATTCCACGCACTTGATTCGCTTGCCTCGTGAAAATATATGTCCAAATATAAGTAAAAGTTGTTCTGAAATATGTTGGTATAGGTTTAAGGCTCCTAAATCATAGATATATAGAATTTTTTAAAAGAATTTTATGACGGTCGTCAATGAAAACCAGTAATACATTTATGAATCGTTTTTAATAATTTAATTGATTTTCCGTACCACACCGGTAGGTTTGTAATAAGATTAATTTGGAGTAATCTTTGGACGTAGATTTATTGAGTAAATGGTTGTCCCCTAATGCAAACATTATAGGGAATGTCGCTCATTCGTCCTCTTTTAATATTCTTTCGAATTGCCGGGAAAGTTATTGACTACTTGGAACAAACAACGGTTTATCTTTTCAGAATTGATTTTCTTCTATATATAAAAAAGTCGTAGTTTAACGTAGATTTTTAATGCTTGTATAAGTATAGTAAAAAATGTGTCCGGAAGACACGCATTTTTGAAAACAGCAAATAAAAGATACGATTTCACGAATTTCCCCAGTTTTCTATCATTTAGATAATTCAATGCCAAGTCGCTCAGCTGACCCACAAGACCGCGATTGTGTGAAATTTTTAACAAAAAACAATTTGTAATGTAATAAATCTAAATTTTCAAAAAGCTGGGTCTTATCCTTCTTTTCCAAAAATCGCGTGAAAACGGCTACATCTTGATCAATTTCAGCAATCAACACTAATACCACAAAAGGAACTTAAAAAGTGCTGCGCTGAAAAATGTCATATGTCGAGCCACCCTAGTGTCTATACGTTGTTGAAATCTTTGTGTCTGGCGCTCCTGAAGTCGCCTGAATGGCTCATTGAACGGATAAGCGCTGGTGTTCAAAGCAGTGTTGCCATAAGTACAGATTTATCTACAAACGTACATTTTTTTCGAATTTTATTGTTACAGATTCTGTACGGTACAGGTTACAGAATTTTATGAAAATGTACAGAATGGTACAGATTTTTGGAGCTGAGATTGCACAACGAATTGTCTGTTTGCGATTTTTAATAATAAGTAATATTGAGAAAGTGTATACAGAATCTACAAAAAAGCTCAGTGCTTCAGCTTAGTTGGCATAAACAAAAAAATACAAGGCAGGAATATATTTTAGGCAGAGGGAATTGAAGTAGAAAAATTTACAATCCAGATGGAAATCGAACAAAGCAGTTCCATTATTAGTATGGAAATGTTAAATTATTAATGACAGAAGAATAAAACTAGTTTAGAAAGGATGATATATAAAACGGTCAAGTTAACCAAACATTAATTTAGAACTAGTAACTTTTATTGGTGCAGATTTTGTAACATATTTTCTCAAAAAATAGTACGGATGGAAAAGATTTTTTCACTCCAGGTGCAAAATAAAATATGGCAACAGCAACACTGGTTCAAAGATGCCTTCGCTTGATTTTCCGAGCGGCGCGCACGCTGTGTCTGCCGGAAGGATAACCCAGATATTGAATGATTTTTGTAACAGATGATCTACAATTCCATCTCGGTCCGGTTTATTGCGCACTTTCCACTAACCTGGACTCCACTCTTCCAAAGTGCGAGTGATCAAACTGCTATTTAAAACTGCGAGCTGTCAAAATACATGAATTTTTAGTGATAGAGATGGTACTTTCACAGACAGGCCAGTCGAGCTAACCAGTCTATGAGAATATTTTTTTAGAAAAATGTTAAGTGCGCGGTGCGTTTGGAATCCAGTTTTCAGTGCCACAAGCAATATCGTTTGAATTTTAGTTTCAGGATATGGAAGAAGGAGTAACATATATACACATTTTTCATTAAATTGCTGCATTAATCGGCTAAATATTTTCAAATATTTCATGCTGCAGTGTAACTTGAAACTGTAGACTCGAAAGATAAGTGATAATCTCGAAATTCGTTGCATTAATCGTGTTCAAACAGCACACAGTGACCATACGCCACAACTGTTGATGCAAACACAAAATACCGATTAAATAAAACACCACGGTAGGAAATTAGTGAGGCGAAAAACTAGCTCATTCAATGAGTTTCAACGTCGTAAAAAGCTTAGTGTGGAAGTTTACCATGACTTAACATTTTGTCGGTTCCGACAGCATGAAGTACCAAGTTACTTTTCGCTCGTCCGGACATGCCGTAGACTCAGATGATTCGCATTTCTAATGCCAAAAGATCTTGACTCCTGCGGTAGCAGACAAAGTATTAAGTCGCCGGTAAACTCTAAACTTGCTCATATGACCATTTCCACGCTTTTCTAAACTTTCTTCCTTCAACTCCTTGCTCTCCCTTGAGTACTATGGCTCTTAATATTGAAAAATATACTTCGCTTTCCAGTCCCTTGCTAATTGAATGTCGTTAAAAACATAAAAAAAGAAAAAAATTACTCACTTACTTAGTCGTTAATAAACAGGATAAAAAATGTATCTCAGATTATTTTAAATTCAGTAATTGCATTGCATCTAACAATTTAAAATGCTTAATTTCCAGCATAGATAATCGTCATATGGCTTAAATTTGAATTTCTGAACTTTCAGCATCTTCCAGATGAAATTTGGCCAATATGCTTTTATGGGCAGTATGTGTGATGATGAACACCGTGTTCTAGTTGTATTTTTAATAGTTTCAAATTATACGACTGCTCGTCATTATTACACATATTTACATCACAGCATTGCGAACAGTCTTAGGTTAGGTATTTCGTGAGGGAGCATCCATAAAAGACGTAGCATTATATGGGGGAGGGGGGAGTTTTGAATTTTGTGATGATGGATGACGAGTGTGGGGGAGGGGTCATGTCAGACTACGTAGCTTTTTGAAAGGGGAATAACTATCATCGTTCTTTATTTAAAAAAAATTGCAAGGACAGGGGGAGAGTTACCGTCAAGCTACGTAATTACCAGGGGGTATTTAGAGGTATGTGACGAAATGCTACGTTGGGAAGGGGATGTTAAAAATTACTCAAAAAATGCAACGTCATTTATGGATGGTCCCTGATGAAAGCAAACCAAACTGTTTTGACATATTTTTATATCTGTGTTCGTAAATGAACTGACAGACATCTTTATTGCCATTTGAAATTTTGTAATTTTGAAATAGTCGAGCTGTTCAAAATTTGTTCCAAAATAGTATTCGAAAAATAGAACTGCATGCGAAGTATTGCTATTGATTTGTTCTAGTATATAATTGCATTGCGAACAGTCTTTCAATTCTAATTATAAGCGAGCTATAACTATTTCAATTAACACATTTCTTGAGCAGTTATGAAAAATGTTTCGTTTTAATTAGTTAAATTAGTATTATCTATTTCATCTTCCCAGAAAGACCTTGCATCATATGAATGAAATGTAATAAAACAAATAATTCCACGAGTATTAGAGAATCTTGTTACTATTGAAAAAAAGAATTCCTTGAGCCATTTCGATGCCCCAATCAATTACATAAATAAATATACTGTAATGTATAAACCCTCGTATTGATTTATGGCCCATTTGCTCGTTCCACGTGCGCGATACCATTTCTTCTGGGCAAAATGCCTTTCCGAGCCGTCGAAAGAAAAATACTAAATCCAGCAATGGAATGTAATAAAATGTGACCTAGTAGGAAAGATCCAACGAACGCAACGTTTTGCAATCCGCGAAACTCCACAAACGCCAGAGCAAAGAAAAAACAACTTCCATCGATCGTATCGGAGTTAATGCTTTCCATCTCATCTCGGTGCGCTTCGAGCACCTTGCTGGCTGGCTGGCTGGCTACAACTGAAATCATCTGGACCCGTACAAAATCGAAGGCTTGAAGCTTGATTTATTAGGACAGTTTACAACCATTAGATTCACATTAACAAGTCGTTCGAAATGAAGATTGCTTTGCGTTTATTGCCTGAGCGAATCTTCCCGAGGACCTCACAAAAATATCGACCCATAATCGTCATAAACTATATCTTGTGTATGTCTTGGAAGTTGATCCAGTCCAGTAAACCGTTCATGGAACTGGATTAGAATATAGATCTCAGGCCATTTTTTTACATTGAAGATAAAGGTCATTGCGCAGTTGATGCCTCAGCTTCGCAACCAGCTGGGTTTTTTGCCATTTATGGATCTATTAATTTTCACCATTTGCGAGCAGTTTTTCACTCTAATAGTTATATTCAAACAGTCAATGGATGGCAATCAGTGTAGAATCAATCTCGGAATCGTGTTCATGCCTACCGCTGTACGTGTATGTGCCTACCTCAACAGAGATTAGGCCACCAGTCATTGCAGCTGATGGGGCTTAACAAAATAATTGATTTGTCCGGACCTGTATCGAATTCATATATCTGCTACGTGACTCTGGATCATCATTCACAAGCCTTCTCCATGAAGAACCGGGAGGGTGGGGGTGGTCAGCTGAACCAAATATTTCCTCTTATGTTCCCCGGAGATTTATGGAATGTTGTGAACAGGTAATCGTTCCCCATGCAAGCGCTTTCCTATAGAGCAGGTTTCGCCGCGCTTGCCAGTTGATGGTTGGCCGACGCGGTAACGACAGGTCATCGGACGCCCAAGGGGAACCAACCGTTCAGCAACCAACTCAAACTCTACCTCGAATATCGATGCACGAACGATACGAATGGGGAAAATCTTATCGATCTCTGAAATCACTCTCGTGATCAATAAGCCGGTGGTGATGAGATCTTGTACATAGCTGTATTGCGGAAAACTTTCGCTGCTGAAAGAGCTGCCGTATCAACTCGATTGCTCTTGTCGTGACTGAGGTTTCAGCGTGATTGATTTGTATTGAGCTGCTGACCCCTGGCATGATCCGCGCCTAGGCACAGAGCGGAGGCTGGACCGTGAACTAATTACCCAGCTGACGGTGGGCCGTATCTGACGGGGTGGGTATCAATTTGAACAGTGGTGCCCAAATTCGGTGACGAATTCTGTCTTCGATTTGAAAATATTCATTTTATCTACAGCCTGGCATATGGTTGGAACTGTGTTGACGGGCTACTTTGGATATTCTGCGGTTTACTTTACCAAAATGAGCTGTGTATGCAGTAGCGGCGCTGGGCTTTAAGCCGCTTGGGCAAAAAGTTAAATTTTGACTAACCAAACTGTCTCATCAATGCAGTTTTCCGAGTAAGTTGATGAACATTGTTGCAAAATAGTTAACAACAAAAAAGATTACTTTGAAATTTATCTAGTTTTTTCCACTGTATGTATTCTTTTTATGAAAACTATTTAAAAAAAACGAGATTTGCTTGAAAAATTACCCGATGTTAAGATTTTTGGAAACCTGATATGCGGGTTATGGGGACATTTGATGAATTGACCCTTTCCAGAGTAGGTACCTATAAGGCTGTGAGTGATCGTTCCGAAGTCAAATCGTCATTATGATCCTGTAACGACAAGAAACAGCTTTCTGAGACAATTCCAAGAATTTTGATACCTATAAATTGTTATTAGTATTTACAAATTGCATCCCAGTACAAGAATCCCAACAAACATTAGGAGTTGAACTATAAAACTACTTGTGTGATTTAAAGCAGATTAAAGGCTATGTAAGGTGAATAAAACTTTTGCTGAACTTTTTAACATTAACAGTTTATTCAGCCTGTATAATCCCCAGTATTCGCCAGTTCAAACTAGACTGAACTATACTACTAACAAGTGTAGCAGCTGCAATATTAATGCTTTTATTCAACCATCTTAATTAGAGTGAATTGCGAGTTGAATAAATGATGTTGTTACCTATACTATAACCTTTAATCATTAAGCTGCCCTACATGTCTTCAAAAGGTTGTTCCTACCTATACATTTGCCTTTATACCACCTTTAACTTTTAGCTGAATTATGTGTTTAACAAAAGTAATTGTACCTACTTCAGAAATTGACAAGTTTAGCAAACCATGACGGGTGGTAACCGACCTGGGTTCGAGTGCCAAGACACGCACATTATTTTTTTTTTACTTTTAAGTGAAGGACTTCTCTAATTAAAACATTTAGAACCCTTGTCTCATTCTCTTTGTTGCTTCAACGGGTTGCTCTTGTAACAATTATACAGTTTTTTTATAATTTCATGCAGTTAATTCGCAATTTCAATTTCGTCCTGAAAAAATGTTATTGCTAACAAAAAGAAGCTATCAAATTTGTTCGATGCATTACCAAACCTAAAAAATAATGCCTACCGATGACTTGCATAAACATACACACTTAGTTGAACTCAGTCAAATTCTCGTATAACAGAGTAATATGTAAATTTTTATACTGATATCTCGGAAAAAGTGTCGTTTGTTCGATGATTTGCAGCGAATAATTTCCCAAATCTTAGCAAACAATTGTAGCTTTAACCGAAATCTAAGCGAAAAATGAATCTACCGAGGTATTAGCTGCTCCGCGGAAGAAGCAAAAATTCATTAAATAAAATAAAAAAATTCTTATATGGCAAATTTAAGAGTTTTAGCGTAATCAATTTGCTATCTATAATTAGTTCTAGAATCATATTATATTTCTCACAATAAGTACAAATTTCAAAAATACATCAGAAGATGAGCTATCAAAAACCTTCTGAATGAAATTTAAAACAATTCATATTGGTTTTCAAAGTGGTGCCTATCTATGGACTATAAAGTTCCTGGAATAATATATGATTATTACATTTGCGACAACTGTACTCGTACATCTTTCAAGCGAGAAAATGATTTTTTTTCTAAGTATTTCGGTATATTCCAATCGAGATCTTTTGCACATATTACGGTTGAGGAGCAATAGATCAATAAACGAAAGCAAACCTATTTTGGTTTTTTATAACTACTGAGTTTCATCCCGCGAAACCAATCATTTACTGGTTTTCAATGTAAAAGCTTGCCAAATCACACTCGCCCTTGTTTATGTAACTTTCATTTTTAATTCGAAATGGTCTGATTGCCTGTGAGACATGAATATTCTCATATTAAACACAAATTTTTGTCAGAACGTTGCTGTAAATTTTTGACACCAGCATTGTTGCCATGGAAAAATTTCTACCTATCGGCTTGCAAAAAATTGTAATTGTAAATTCACGCACGCGAACTTCACAGAGATGAAGTTTTTAAACGTATTTTAATTCCTATAAAAAATAATTGATATAAATAAATAAATTATTGAATTCGAACAGTGTCTTCAGCTTACAAAAAAATTTTATTGAAAAGAAAATCATTTGGCAGGGAGTGGTAAATTAATCGGGGAGAATGCCACCTTAGAATTATAAATGGCCACAATCCATCATTCAGTTACCACCACTTTTATATGACACATATTTTTGCTTATGCATATATGGGCAGTATACATGCTGAACAATTGTTCTTCAATGTGCACTGAAAACCATTCGATGAAGAAAATAACAAAACGAATTAATGTTTTCCTAATTAGTTGATTTCAACAGAAAAATGAAAAACGTAACAAAATTTTCTCTTAATTTTGCGAGATTCTCAATAGTTATTGAAAATTATTATTGATTTTGATTCAAGACGCACATCATACGATATGACAGCAAAGTAGCTAAGATGCACACCTTACTGAAATACATCAAGGTAGCGACAGCAATTATCTTAATTACACGCTGGACATAACGGTCAAGCACGTAGGTAGTTGTCTCAGCTTGGAAAGCTTGTTTTAGCCTGGACGCAACTATCTGAACCAGTACACAAAAAAACAGAAATTCAACTGATCTCATTTTGGTTTCACCTAGTTTTTCTTTAAAAACATTTCAATAAAGGGATGATTTTGATTGACATTTTTTTCAATACATGTATACTGAAAGTTGAAAGTATTGTCGAAAATTGTCAAAATCATTCTATTTCGGATTTAGTCGATTATATAGTAAAATTTCAATTATTAACAAATATAATATGCAATATGATAATTAATTTTTCATCTTTTGAGATTCCAAACTAGATGTGGAATAAGCATGAAATTTTTTTGTAGTGCTGGCTGACTAAATATACCTTTCATCTAAAATTGAAATTATCAATCAATTACCAACAATCCTTAAATACCTTTGGCTATTTCGTCTCATTTAAGAGTGCAGTTTATAAAAAGATAACATTATGAGAAACATAACTCTATATTATATTTACGTTTGAATTACTGGCATACGGAGTATTTCAACAATTTAATTTCATACCTGCATCCGTCGGTCAGTGAAACAAAACGCTTGAAATATCCTACATTGTATTTTACGAAGAAGGAGTTTAATTCAACAATGAGATTAGTTGAATTCCAGTCGTTTGTGTCTTGGCTGAAATGGTAGTGTAACGGCATATGCAATTGTGTCTGGACTAAAACAAGCGTTACAAGCTGAGACAACAGTTTCAAGCTTTAGCTCAGGTAGGCTTTTAAGTTTTGTGCTAGGCTGAAACGTTTGTGCCCAAACTTAAACTGACAGCATTAAACCAATAGCGTTGGATTATTGTTTTCAACAAAAACTTAGTTTGCCCAAAAGTTAACTAGATGAAACCAAGAACACAATTATTTTTTTAGTTGAAATTGTGATGAATCGGTTTTCCGCGTGTCTTAGTCAGACAAACTGAATAAATTCAAATCCAGATGTTTAAGGGTGGAATAAACGATATATTATTATACGTATACTTCCAATGTTCAGCTAGGGCCGAATAAAGCAACTGTTACGTTTATAAAACCATGAAATGTTCATTGGGATATCCCTCCGGAATACCGGAGATGCATCCGTCGGGTTCAATTTAACAGATTCTAAAAGTGGAAAATTTCCTGAATTCAAAACATTCAACTACAAGCAGGGTTACCACATTCACAGATATTTCTGTAATATCACAGATTTATTTCCCAAGTATGGTCGCAGATTCTTCTTCGCGGATGACAGATTTGTGGCATTTTGATAAAATTTTTACAGATTTCTACAGATTTTTGAAAACATTGCGATTCTTCACAGATTTTTTAGAAATCAAACACAGATTTTTTCTGTTTTAGGTATCACAGATGGTTAAAAGATTTTTTTGACTGAACAACTGATTTCAATGTGGCATCACTGGCTATGTCCTGGTACACATTTAAACTGGTCACGAGTATGAGTGTGAATTGCGCGGTGAGCTTTTCCCACCGCTAATGGTCTATGTAGCAACATTTTCGCTGTCTCAATCATCGATCCAGCAAAGAGTATAAACAAAAGTTGTGGGCTCCGGTGCTCGATATGATATTCGATGGTTATTTAACAGGACGGTGGAGTACACACAGGAATGGCGTTTCCAAGGAAAAGAGCAAACAACTTGACTAATTGACACTTTTACCACTTATACAACCATATTAAACGGGATCCTGAATGTTGCTATTTTTGCAAACCCAAAAATGATCTAATGATCATCAATCTAAACTTCCGTTCAAATTTGTAACCTATTAACAGGTTTAGGGACAATATGTTGAAAGACAAAAGGTCGAAAAAGACAATTGATCGAAAGGACAAAAAGTCGAAAGAAAGAGGGCAAACAATCAAGACGATCAATTAATGTTTTCGACTGTTTGTTGTTTTTCAATAGCGGTTGATTAATAACCATGTATTTCTATTTGCTTAGTTCGTTACTGTCTTGTCTGTGTTTTGATCTATTTTAATAGTAATTTGGAGCCTTTCAATTACATCGGAAATCTGTGATAACTGCTTTATTGTTGTCGGATATCTATCATTGATCATTCGTTTCTTACGCAGCTTATTCGAATTATACTCTCTTCGGGTAGTATTTTTTTATCTCTAAAACCCGCGCTGTTCTTGGTTTAGAACCAACTATACGCATTGGTAATTTTTAATTTAAAAATAATCTGAATAAAGCTATGTTTTTAAAATTACTGCAAAATAGAATACGAAATAAACCGAAAAAAATAAGAAACTGTTTCAAGCCACGAAAGTATTTGAAAACACTAGCCTCGAAGATTACATCACATCAGTTACTTTAATTCTTAGGCAATAGAGATATTTATTTCATACTTATTTTAACTTTTTTATACTTATTTTAACTTAACTTAAACAGTGAATTCTATCATGGAATTTAGTATAACCATAAAAAAAATTAAATTATAAAATATAACAATTTTATTTTTTATTTTCGTTTTCCTTCTTCATAACACGAGCCGTTCATTATATGATTGAGCTGCTAATTACATTCCTTTGACAATGATATTTTAGATTTGGGGTAGGGGAAGATGGGGAGACTTGACCAAGCGCAAAATTCTATTTTCGGCTATGGCGTCTTCTATTCGATTATTAATTTTTTTTCAAAAATATTTTTATACTTGTTTCGATCCCTTAAGGTAATTTTGAAAGTTTGGAGTAAAAAATCCTTTCCTTGCAGAAAATATTACGTGATTAATAAATTTGCATTAAATGATGTAATTTTTTATCAAACTTTGTATGGACATATCTACTCGACTACTAATTACTTTTAAAGGACTAATATACCATCTTAATCCTTGTGAAGCAGTGAAATGATTTTACATAAACTGGAACATTGGAATAGTTATTACTAGAATTCGCATGAAATTGAACGCAATAACTAATGTTGGGGAGACTTGACCAAGATTTTATGGGGAGACTTGAACAAGTGGCGATCAGCTGAAGAAAGATACAAAATTCCTTATATTTATTATGCTTTGGTATCTACTGTTAATGTTAATCACGCCATAAAAAAATCCCACCCCAAACATAAGTCTTTATATTTTAAAATTTGTAAGCAAAGTTAGCAATAGTAGGACTGATTTCGTGACGTGTGAACATGCAATGCAAGCAGTACAGTTAATCCTTAAAAAGAAATGCATTTAAAAAAATCAAAATTTATCAAATGCAACCCTTTTATATTTTTTTACTGCTACCTAAGGATCTCGATAATAGGGAAAAAAATAATTACAGTAAGTTTTATGTCATTATTTTTTGTTATGATTTTTCAAAATTCTCTTGGTCAAGTCTCCCCACGCCTTGGTCAAGTCTCCCCTCAATGGGGAGACTTGACCAGAAAAAACGATCACAGAAAAACTTTTGTAACTTTTCTTTTCAAAAATTAAATTTGGAATTCTGCAAAAATCATGAAGACGCGCAATAACTTTGTGCATTATATCTGAATGATTTTTGGGGGATTGAAGGCTTTTTTAAATATTTATGCAGTTTTAGCTGAAAACCTGGTCAAGTCTCCCCATGTTCCCCACATCATATTTGGATCGCTTCGGAAGCGGCGGCTCATCGCAAGCAAACCTGCGGTCCACTCGTTTTCCTGAGTTACTCAGCCATAGGGGTTATAAATTAGTTTAGGTTCGACTGAGCGGAGCGACGTCGGACAGCACACGAAGTAAAGCGCTGTGGCGTAGGCACATTGGGTGGCAGTGTTGATTTATTTATGCGTTTCTCATATAGAAAGGTTATGCAATTGCTCCAAAAACCGATTAGATTTCTAATCCCACACATGGGCTTAGAGATTTCTTCAGAAGAGATTTTTCTAACCCGAAAAGAGGCGAATGACCCTATATTTAAGACCTCTATAATAAAAAAGGTTCAAAATTGCCATAGTTATGGACCATTGAATTTTCGAGTACCGGGGTACCCTGTCGATCTGTTTTCTTCTTGTTTGGCACACAACAATTAATTTGTGGGCCATCGTCGCCTCCTTTAGAAAGAAGCCTCCGACCAGATAGAAGGTTTGTGCAGGTCTAACAAGGAACCTTGCGCTTCCATATCAGTAAACATTTAAAAATGTCGATTTTAAACCTCTTCGGGCAAATCAAGGCCTTGAAATTCCAAGAATGGAGATTATTGTACATAACACATTTGTGTAAAAGGAGTTCGCTATCAGACCACCTTAACCTGTAGGTATTAACTTTTTGTAATGAATAAGGTGTTAGCGGGTCATATACGGAAACAAATCTTTTATCGTTTTCACGAATTAGAAATCATGAAACCAAAAATTTTATCATCTTAAGAAATCATGACATAAACATGTTTTGAACAAGGGCAAAATATCGTGAATTCAGAGCCAGTGATGTTTAGAAGTTAAAAATAGTTCGCATACCAAACAGGAAATAGATAATAGATTGAAAATCAAGAAAATAATATTGTCGAATATTGCTTTTTATTTGCACAGACTAGTTAATAAGCTCACTCAGATCACCTTAAAGTGACAGGTTTGATTAAACATGAATAAATCTCAAATCATGTCCTACTAATAATACAAACAAAACAAAAATAAGAATGTATACATCAAATTTGTATATGATACAGCCGATCTTGGATGTTCCGGATTTCGATTCAGTTGCGGATTCGGGTGGTTTAATTGTATATTTCATTATGTTGTATAAGCGACAATGTGGTCAATCAATGAAACTGATCTAAAATTTTGTAATATCCTTGGAAGCTTATTTAAAATTGACTATATGAAGAGGCGTTGCAGTTTGTGAGAAACACAAAGCGTCCAGTGCATCTTTCATGCAGCATCCACAACAGCGTACTTTCCCCTACAAAAATTAGCTCCTTCATAAGGTAGCACAGAAACACGGAGAGACAATCGAAGCTCTGAGAGCAACCTAGGAAGGCGCGATTCCGTGTCCATCGGATGTGCTATTGTACACTGTATAACATGTGAATAAATTAAGTGGAATGCGCTGGTGAGGTGATTCCCCAGCACACATCACTGAACACGAGATGATTTTAGAAAATTTGTATTTGATTGATTTCAATTCAGCACCATAATATTCAATAGAAACACAGCTACTACTTCAGGCTTGATGCTATTACCAACCCAAGCCTGAAGTAGTAGCTGTGTTTCTATGTAGTATCGGTGCTGGACTGAAATCAATAAAGTACCAAATTTTTAAAAATCATTATAATATATAATGGTAAACTTATTTTCCTGAGCTGTGCGTTTTGCGCGTGAGTTTCCTTGGACCTAGCGTATATAAAAATGGCTATAACGCATCCCGATGATTTCATTTCTTTGTGGTAGTTTCAATGAATTGGATCATTTGTGATGTTCGTCGTTACCCGCGCCAGCACTATGTTGAGTTTACCGGTGTTTTTAGCAATGTTTGCTGTATGTTCTCAAGGATCGGAGCTCTTTGGTAGAACCCCTCCGACAGACTATTTTCAACGAACGAATATTTTTGGTAAGTAGTCATTTAAAAACAGTAGGCGGCAATCATCATCAGATTTGAAATTTGCATTAAATTATTTTCTCAGCAATTATAAACGCCCAAATTTCTCTTTTACTTTTATATTCCTAACTGTAGATTGTCCTAACAGATTCTATCAGGCTGAATTGACGAAAAAATACAGTAAGTATACAGATCCTGATTAAATTACTTATATGACAACAGAGAAAGTCTGTTCTGAATAAGCCGATAGAATGATGACTAATAAAACCAAAAACTTCAATACGACAAGTAATTATCTGAATAGCCTTCACAGAACACCACACTCAGGGCCCTGCGGTGGCGGGGGGCTTCCGTGTATTCAATGGCGAATACCAGCACATGGTGAGTCTTAATTAGTGGATAATGTACACAGACGGATTATAAGCGCATGGACATTTGATTGATCATTAACAATTTCAGGCTGCAATCGGTTGGATAGTAGATGGTGAGACAAATTATCTTTGTGGCGGCACCTTGATACATCCAAAGTTTGTCCTGACAGCAGCGCACTGCGCAATTCAGGTTGATGGGTAACGGCATATTAAGTGTATGATCCTTAACGCAGA
This sequence comes from Topomyia yanbarensis, assembly GCF_030247195.1. NCBI lineage: Eukaryota > Metazoa > Arthropoda > Insecta > Diptera > Culicidae > Topomyia > Topomyia yanbarensis. The sequence goes on along the minus strand of NC_080672.1, from coordinate 47,352,062 downwards.
TTAACCAGCAAAACATGTTTCCAGTGTTCTTCCCAGCACGGTACGTTTCGGTGACACAGATTTGGCCAGTTCAGACAACGATTTCGAGGCGCAGCAGGTTTCCATTGAACGCATCAAACGACATCCGCTGCATAAATTCTCGCGGAGCTACCATGATATTGCACTGATAGAACTGGCTCACGAGGTACGGTTATCGGAATTCGTATGTCCCGCCTGTCTGTGGTTAGAAAGTGACCTACCAAGTGATCCACTCAGGATTGTTGGATTTGGCGAAACTGAACATGCTGGTGGACTCAGTTCAACGCTACAAGGGGGGCGAGTTTCGTTGATGGCGAGTGATTCTTGTAGGGAGAAAATTATGTCCGATCGAAGATTGTCGGATGGTTTGACCGATTCTCAGTTCTGCGCGTCACATAGAGAAATGGACACATGCCGGGTAAGAGTGATCACAAATAGTCGAATCAGTTTTAACTAGACATTATCAATCTACAGGGAGACTCAGGCGGTCCAATCGAGGTCAGGCGTTTTGATATGAATGATTTGGAACATCCACTAGTGGTTGGTGTAACTTCTTTCGGGACTCCTTGCGTGAATGGTTCAACTGGAGTGTACACTAAAATTGCGCCCTACATCGACTGGATCGAGAGTGAAATCAATGAAACGATCAGTTACGACAGATGCACTTCTCGCTGTTCAATGAGAGTAAGTGGTAGCCATTCAATAGTACGATCAGGATTTCGAGGCTTAGTTCATTTATTGCGAGATCAGAGTGTAGAGAGTCATTTCAACTGTGCGGGAACACTAATTGACGATCGTTTCGTACTGACAACAGCTTCATGTGTTACTGATCCTGGTTCCAGGCCAAATTTCATCTACATTTCCCACAATGGAGAAACAGTTCAGATCGATCAAATCATCTTGTCTCCTAATCGGAAGTTGAACAAATCTTCTGAAGGTTTGGCTTTGCTGAAGCTCAGCAAGTATCTCAAACCAGGTGTAGAACTGCGACCAACTTGTCTGGCGAATGTTGGATCAAATAAAGGTACGTTGTCCTTCTTTATGACTAGTCAGGACATCAAAGCAAAAGATCAGATCAAGTTTAAATACTTTTCTAAGAGCGTGCATCCCACTGAAAAGTGCAACGAAATCCAATTTAGGGATAGAATTTGCGCACTTAATAGCTTTCCAACAATACCAACAATTTGTAATGTAAGTTTGGCGGTCAACAAAATTTTACGCAAAAAACTTAATGTAATTGTCATTTTAGCTTTTCATCGGTGGACCGATTATTAGAAAGGATCGTTTTTCGATACCATATTTGCATGGTGTTGCAAACAACCAAAATACCGGATGTGACGGAAAACTATATGGAATTCCTGTGAAGGCTCATTTAAAATGGATTGAGTCTGTTATAGTTGGAATGGAGAGAAGTGGAATGCTGATTGTTGCTAAATAAAGTATAGGATTTCTTTATTAATCTAGCTTAATACAAAGCAGTACTCAATTATTTTCAATATACTAAAACGTGTAAATTTACATCTTCTGACACTGAAATATACGAGCATTGTATTTTATAATAGGTATTGTATTGTCTTCGATTAGAATATTACATTACAACATTATAACCTAACTCAAACTTATGTGCAAATTAAACGATTGTTTGCTAAGATTAAAATCAAAGAGCAGGTTAGTTTATGTTGATTACCAGTAGGTGCGGTAAAGCGTAGCTTACGGTTGAGAATGAAACGTTGGTCCTTGACGAATGTGACTCGATCTATGGGAGCAGAACTCATCGAGTATTAGGTTCTTCACTGGCACAGTTAACCTCACGTTTCTTGACAGTTCGCTTGTACTGTTTACAAGGACTTAGAAAATTTTTTGAGCGACTAGATTCGCTTGAAGCAAATTGCCAAGCATTTTTCTAAGTCCATGTAAACTGTCATGAACTGTCAAAAATGAACACTCAGTTCATTTGTGACGTCAGCGTAAAGTATTCAATTCAAATTCGAATGAATCGAATGAATCGAAAGAATCTAATGAATCGAATGAATCGAATGAATCGAATGAATCGAATGAATCGAATGAATCGAATGAATCGAATGAATCGAATGAATTGAATGAACCGAATGAATCGAATGAATCGAATGAATCGAATGAATCGAATGAATCGAATGAATCGAATGAATCGAATGAATCGAATGAATCGAATGAATCGAATGAATCGAATGAATCGAATGAATCGAATGAATCGAATGAATCGAATGAATCGAATGAATCGAATGAATCGAATGAATCGAATGAATCGAATGAATCGAATGAATCGAATGAATCGAATGAATCGAATGAATCGAATGAATCGAATGAATCGAATGAATCGAATGAATCGAATGAATCGAATGAATCGAATGAATTGAATGAACCGAATGAATCGAATGAACCGAATGAATCGAATGAATCGAATGAATCGAATGAATCGAATGAATCGAATGAATCGAATGAATCGAATGATTCGAATGAATCGAATGAATCGAATGAATCGAATGAATCGAATGAATCGAATGAATCGAATGAATCGAATGAATCGAATGAACCGAATGAATCGAATGAATCGAATGAATCGAATGAATCGAATGAATCGAATGAATCGAATGAATCGAATGAATCGAATGAATCGAATGAATCGAATGAATCGAATGAATCGAATGAATCGAATGAATCGAATGAATCGAATGAATCGAATGAATCGAATGAATCGAATGAATCGAATGAATCGAATGAATCGAATGAATCGAATGAATCGAATGAATCGAATGAATCGAATGAATCGAATGAATCGAATGAATCGAATGAATCGAATGAATCGAATGAATCGAATGAATCGAATGAATCGAATGAATCGAATGAATCGAATGAATCGAATGAATCGAATGAATCGAATGAATCGAATGAATCGAATGAATCGAATGAATCGAATGAATCGAATGAATCGAATGAATCGAATGAATCGAATGAATCGAATGAATCGAATGAATCGAATGAATCGAATGAATCGAATGAATCGAATGAATCGAATGAATCGAATGAATCGAATGAATCGAATGAATCGAATGAATCGAATGAATCGAATGAATCGAATGAATCGAATGAATCGAATGAATCGAATGAATCGAATGAATCGAATGAATCGAATGAATCGAATGAATCGAATGAATCGAATGAATCGAATGAATCGAATGAATCGAATGAATCGAATGAATCGAATGAATCGAATGAATCGAATGAATCGAATGAATCGAATGAATCGAATGAATCGAATGAATCGAATGAATCGAATGAATCGAATGAATCGAATGAATCGAATGAATCGAATGAATCGAATGAATCGAATGAATCGAATGAATCGAATGAATCGAATGAATCGAATGAATCGAATGAATCGAATGAATCGAATGAATCGAATGAATCGAATGAATCGAATGAATCGAATGAATCGAATGAATCGAATGAATCGAATGAATCGAATGAATCGAATGAATCGAATGAATCGAATGAATCGAATGAATCGAATGAATCGAATGAATCGAATGAATCGAATGAATCGAATGAATCGAATGAATCGAATGAATCGAATGAATCGAATGAATCGAATGAATCGAATGAATCGAATGAATCGAATGAATCGAATGAATCGAATGAATCGAATGAATCGAATGAATCGAATGAATCGAATGAATCGAATGAATCGAATGAATCGAATGAATCGAATGAATCTAATGAATCGAATGAATCGAATGAATCGAATGAATCGAATGAATCGAATGAATCGAATGAATCGAATGAATCGAATGAATCGAATGAATCGAATGAATCGAATGAATCGAATGAATCGAATGAATCGAATGAATCGGATGAATCGAATGAATCGAATGAATCGAATGAATCGAATGAATCGAAGGAATCGAAAGAATCGAAAGAATCGAAGGAATCGAAGGAATCGAATGATTCGAATGAATCGAATGAATGAAATTGGAAATAGTCACACGTGCTTTTGAGCCCCTTATACAGAGAGCGATAGAGGGAGAATGCTATTCGTGAATGAGACATGTAGATATTTCAAAACTTTCATTTGCATTGAAGTGACTAGTGTAAAGCTATGCTACCGTAAACCGGGGTGACATTGATCACTTCACGAAGTAATCATTAGATATTTTTAGACGCAACACATTTTTTTCAAGTTTATTAGTTTTAAACCATGTACTGATGTATGGGGAACAGGATTGGATGGTATTACCTTAAATTGTCAGCTTGCAGCTATTTTTCCAAAAATAATTTCAAGTTGAAGTCCGTTTTCGTATTTCAGGGTGACTTTGATAACCTGCATGTTTACCCACATTAAGTTATTGATGTCAATGTTTTTCATTCAAATGTTTCTTTAAACTGGCTCTGGAAAGATACTCATTGTAAAATAGATGTTAATTGGTATTATACAAAGCATTTCAATATACTGTAAAATTCGGGTAACCAAAATTCGTATAATTTGTGTCCAATTGGAATAAAAGATTCTGAAAACCTTTAAAACTGCTAAAATTGGTTTTTTTCAGCTCTTTATCAATATACAAAAAGTTTAATCCATTTTAACACGTTGGAATATAGAACAATAAAAAAATGTTGTGAATTTTAGCTTGACAAAATTTGAAATTTTTGCCAACTAGTTTCACAAAAAAATGTATTTAAAATAAGCAAACTCTTAAAAGTACATTTGGCACATCCCACACCAAAGGAAAATAAAAACTCGCTTGTAATTTATTACTCTTGCTCACATCTGAGATTTATTTGTTTTATAAAAAATAGACAGTTTACGAAGCTTCGTAAAATAAGGTTAAGTCAAATTTCGGTTTTTTGTAGTTCTTGTACCTAAAAACCGAAAAATATACTCAAAAATATAACAAATCAGTGTTTTATAAGTTTAGAGTAAAAGTCATTTCAAATTAAAATAATTCGGCTTAGCTATTCTGGTTTAATAAGCGATCTACGAAAAAAGTTTCGAGTGATCAAAGTCACCCCGATGATCAAAGTCACCCCGGTTTACGGTATGTGAATAGCACAAAAGCCGTTCAGTTGATTATAACGCAGTCTCTTTCCAGTCATCCTTATAGATTGCATATTGTTTCGTTTGGAATTCTCGTTCAGGAAATATGGATAAATGAGTCCTATACAAACCAATACTAAATTTTCAGGATAAACATTTAATTTGTTGAACACGCAAGTGGCCATTGAAAGCAGTCTTCTCATGAACATCGACATGTTTGCACCTGTGTACAAAATTTCGTGCACGCGTTCAACCTCAAACATTCTTTGCCTTTGTGTACAGGTTTGCATCGAACACCGAACCCAAGCGAACGATGTGCAAACTTAAGTTTAAACACCGTGTGCGTACACAAGAAAGGCATGCACAAAACAGAATGCGTCAACGCTAGTGATGATGAGTGAGAGAAAGAGAAAACTAGTGTCAAGATCTTGTGTGTACGAATAACGCGTACGCAGATGGGGTTCGGATGTGCAGACGAACACGTGCACGTGTTTTGGTATGCATTACGCGTTCGAGTTTGCACACGAAAAGTGGGTATAAGATGAGCACAGAACTAGAGCGAACACGGTGTTCGATGTTCATTTGGGAAGACTGGTTCCATGGGTCCTTTTGCGTTTCTTCACGGGTGAAAATTTTTGCACTTTGACTGTTTTCTACAACCCTGTAATCGTGTCCGATTGAGCTAAAATTTTGCAACAAGACTGTTTTCCAGGTGCTAAGACTGTTGAGGTGCACCTGGTTATTAAATTCGATGATCACCTGTTTTCCATACATGCCATTGGAAGCCTAATATATAGTCTCCCTCCGTCGCCTTTAAACGTCTATCGTCAACTGATTTCATAAATATACAGTAAAAGATTTGTGGTTGGAATTTACATGAAATGAACGACAGTCAAACATAAATTATTATTTGAATTTCGAAGCAAACACCAAAGAGGTGTACAACTGAGACTCCGCCAAGAGCGCCAGAAGACCACGCTACGGCTCTACGTGTAGGTAGTTTGCCTGACCAAATGCTCATTTTATATTGAAAATCCAAAATTTGGAGATGTTGTGCAAGTGTATATTTTTATATATAAAATTGTGAAAAAAGTAATTAAAATACTAGCAGATTAATATGCCAACTCAGTCAACTTTCAAACGTTCTCTTACGAGAAATACAGAAAACACATTGAAGTTTTTCGTAAATGTCACTTGCCAATGCGTCGTTCATATATGACAAAATTGTATGACTTTGTTGGGTCCACAAAGACATTTTCCGAATTCAACGAGCTCAGTCCGAAGGTATTTGACTGTAATCATTTTTGGCCTCAATTGAAACGACGATTGTTTTATATGAGATATCAGATCACCAAAAACTCTTCTCGCTCATTTATTCAATTAATACGCTTTGTGATTTGTTGATGCTTGATATAATATTGTTATTTTTTTGACAAAGTGCACCTATCGCCATTATAAATTTTTGTCTCCTGCGTTCCCGAAACCAAACAACGGACACCAGAAGCATGCAAAACTTTAAATGCCTACGTAATGTGACTGTGACTTTTTACATTAACGTACAAAAGACCGCAACCACCGTTGTATTATTTATCTTCGCGAATGCCCCAAACCAAGGTGGTCCCGCAAGACCCCGGGAAAGACACTCCTTCGTGTTCCGGATATGTCTCCAGGAGCCCCATTCTCGAAGAAAAATGGTAAATTTATGACCGCACGATGTATGAACTCGTAGAGTGCGAATACCATCGTCTATACTTTATCCCATTGTACAATCAGCACGATAAAGTAGCATATCTATAGCCCGGTTAGCTCCCTGATCGAAGCACGTTAGCGTGGCTTTATTGCAGCTACCTACAATATAATGAAAAATGATTAGACGTAAACTCCAACCGTCTTAAATTAAATATGTGATCGGCAATTAACCAACGAATTGTAATAGAATCACACACACATACACACATTTTCGTCAAAACATACTGGAGTCAATGACGTTTCAGGTTCAATCCGCATCGCTCCACAATCGAAGTATGTAGTTCAATAAATTTCAGAGCACATATGTAACGGCATAAACGGGTACCGATAGAACGAGCATGTACCATTTCAATAACCCATAATTCGTGTTCACGAATTGCTGAGGAACTAGGAAAACATAGGAAACAGAGCATTACTATTAGTCATGAAATAAAATTTTATTGTTCGTTAAATAAATCATTGTAAAGCTTACTTACAAATAAGATAACCGTCGTAGCATTCCGACTGGATGGACCACACAAGTGGTAGGGATTGATCGGCCAATGTAGCACACCGGAGTGTGCTGCCGCCATCAGAGTGCGCGCATCGTTTGAAGTTTGAGGAAGAAGCTTCTCGGGAAAGCCGGCCGACCGAGCACACAATACCCACGGCTAGGCTCGCCAGGAGTGCGGTTTGGGTAGTATTGAAATGGGCGGTATTGAAAATAAAAATGATCGTGAGTTGTTCTAACTATAAGTTGGTTGTTCGATCATGATGAGGAACCTGTAAAAATCATCGAACGAGAATAGATTGGTCAGATACGGAATGTGGCAGATCAAGTGTTGATTAATGAATGATAAATGTTTGTGGTAGTTGTTTACATCGAAGTATAAGTGTAGGTGGATTACGACTTAAATTGCGGGATTATTTGAATGTTAAGCATTTTATTGAGTTCTTGATTGGGTCATCAGTCAATCCGTAACATGCCGGGCTTGCCGTTCATTTGTGATAAAATGGATACACGCAAGTAAAGCCATTCCCAAGTACATGTAAATCCAACGAGATTTATACCCGCTGGGTATAATCGAAACACAGTACATTGTACATATAGTACCGAGATAATTGAAACAAATAAACAAGTATAGCTTGACCTAAATACGGCCAAAGTCACCGACGATAGCGGGCATATTGATTAATGCAATCAAAACTGTCGCACCCCAATCGAACCGCTACTCAATTCAAGATAAATAAATACGTACCTTCTAAAGTTTGCAGCAAGCAAGCCATGTGTAACGTGAGATTTAAATTTGCTACCTGCCGTTTCGGCAAATTATCGAATCGATAACTCAATTCCACACATTCTGTCCTCGCACTCGTATGCCAACGCAGCACAGTCCAGTAACGCGGTCAGAAGACAGGAAGGTAAACCTGAGAACGTTGTTTGCCAACCGACCGACCGATGACTGGTGACAGTTTTTATGAAAACATTACTTCTTACATAGGAGAGCAGATTGCAGATCCAGCCGGATCATGAAAAGAAAATGAAATTCACTTAGCAATTTTTCATACCTGTTCTTATAATGGCAGCCAATAATGATAGCGATCAGAAGCGGATTACTGGTTGGTATATGTTGTGGTATACGGAAAAAATAAACTCGAACAGCAACAGCTAATCCTGCACGTGTATATCAACTAACTTCATGGATAGTTGCGAGCATACGTTGTGATCATGATGTAGGTAGGATCATGTTCAATATAAAGAGTCCAATGTAGCAGCGGTTTCGGGCATTATCTGTAATGTTTTAATAAGCCGTTTGGAAACTCGTCTTCTAAGCGTTTTCATGAGTTGGTCTGAGTACTCTACGTAATTATAAAACTTTTCCTGTAGTCAAGTTTAGAGTGCATAAAAACTAACTCAAAAAGTGCAGCATGTTTCACTTTTTTATTTCTGACACCCTTTGTGTCCCTTTCATCTTTACTTTGGCTTTCTTGAGTGTGGATATAAAAATGTCACACTTATCCTGACTTATTGTATAACTTATCTTCATTTAGTTTATAGATCAAATCAGGATTTCACGTCCTATTAAGGCTGGTGAAATTAAATTACTGAAAGTTGCGGTATTACTTTATGGCTGTTGTCCGCTAGGAGGTTGATAACAGTCTATTATCTTTCTCCAGACAAAACCAGCCTAGAGGCCGTCTGGCATCCGGCGGGTTGAAGTATCTCAACCAATAATAGATCCAGCGGGTTCCTGCTCCCATGTCGTAAGAAGCGACTGAAAACAGGAGTCCTCAAGTCAATGTGTTTCTCCGTGCCAAGCAGGGCCGTCTTATGACTACACGGGGCCCTTGGGCACTCTTGAGCTAGGAGTCACCTACAATTGAAAAGCTATAAGCAGCTATAGTAGTAGGATCAAAAAAAATCCCAGATTTTCGGTACAGTTTCCACTCAATATCACCCTGAAGCTCTTTTCCAAATTTAAGCCCAATCTGTCAACCGTATTGACATTACTTTATAAATAAAGTGAGATTTAAATAATACTGAGAACAAAGACGATTTCAGACAACCTGGTGTCGTTGCCGATGTCCAAATATCGTCATGGACTTATTAACTAGGCTATAGTATTCCCTGACGGTGTAATCTGACCTTCATAGTTGGTAGACGTTGTTTGAGGATTAAAAGTGCTTCCATCAAGAAGGAGGAATGTTAGGGTTGTGTTACGCTACCAAATGTCCGAGGTTCTTCAAATATCCTCAAACGGACGCACATTGCCGTGACTCATTTATTCAAATCTAGGGGAAAGTCAGGGTTTATGTTTGTAAACACTTTAAAAAGGCCATTTTCAAACTTATTATTAGGATTTCATGACGTTTGTCTACACGATGGTTTGTTTATTCTAGATAAAGCGGATGCATTACAGAGCAACATTATTGGTATTGTGTCAGTCTAAGACTGACCATGCAAAATGAAACATGCCAAATCCGACCAAGTAGTGTCGAGTCTTCACAAGACCTCAAGAAGTCACTTTTGGGCATTTCCATGTGAATTTGTTCATTTACAGACTCAAATATGACATAGAAATAAATATTTTTCCACATCCGCAAATCACTTGCCAAACAAAAAGTTCTAGTTGGTTGGCTAAGGTCCGGTGCCTTCCAAATTTTGTATACGTAGTGTGCCAAATGTTTGTTTGCTGTAGTTAAAAATAAATTGAAACTTGAATCGAAATGTGACCGGTTTTGCCGGTAGTTGTTCCAGCTAGCCAACTGCTGAATTATCATAGGATTGATTTTTCCGAGCTGTGTGACTATTTGCTCCATCTGGACTGGTCAACGCATCTAGGTAACAGCGATACAGATGCAATGACTATAAACTTCTGCCGAGTAATTCAAGACTGCTTACAGAATAATCTCCCAGTAAAACGACAGCCTGTTTCCCCGACGTGGAGTACATGGACGCTGCGAGCCCTTCGCAGAAAACGAAATGCATGCCAACGCAAACTTCATCGCAAACAATCGCCGGCCACGAATCACGACTTTCACGTTGCCAGTGAAGCATACCGGAATCTCAACGCTGTTCTGTATAGATCGTAAGTACAACGAGTTCATGTAGGCCTACGAAGTAATCCTAAAGGATTTTGTAACTTTGTAAATTCAAAACGGAAAAATTACAGCGTTCCTTCCCATGTGTACCTCGATGAAAAGGCAGCGTCGTCCACAGCAACAGCTTTTGAATTGTTTACCAATCATTTCGCATCCGTCGTTGCTCCCTGTTTAGCATCTGATCAGAAAATCAATATCGCATTAGTAACTGTTCCGCAAGATATCGCCGATTTAAGCACCTTTTCGATTTCACCCGACATGGTAATAGCAGCTGCAAGAAAGCTAAAAAGCTCTTTCTCCTCTGGACCGGATGGTATTCCAGCTGCTGTCTACTGTCGCTGAGCCGTCGCTTTGGCTTAACCTTTGTCTCGTATCTTCAACCAATCATATGACCAGGCTAAGTTCCCCGAGTTTTGGAAACAACCCTACATGTTCCCGGTGTTCAAAGCCAGAGATAAGAGAAATATCAAACCGCGGAATAACGAATCTTTCAGCTGGATCTAAGTTATTTGAAGTTGTTGTCAATCAATTCATCCTCAGCCGTACAGTAAGTTATATCTCACCAGACCAACAGGGATTCATGCCCGGGCGATCCGTTTTAACAAACCTGCTGTAATTAACGTCAACTTGCATCAATTGCATGGAGAAAAAACACAAGTCCACTTGTATACACCTGTATACACCGATTTGAAATCTGCTTTTGACCGAATTTCCCATTAAATTCTTCTCAAGAAGTTGTACAAGTTAGGAGCGTCCGACAAGCTTACGTTGTGGCTACGCACCTATCTTACGCACAGAACGCCTTGTGTGAAATTGGGCTCTTGTATATCGGCTCCGTTTACCAACAGATCAGGTTACCGCAGGGCAGCAATCTGGGCCCACTGCTTGCCTCACTGTTTTTTAATGATGTAGCAGTAGTGTTAGATTCCGGGTACATGCTCATATTTGTCGACAATCCTACGCTGTACTTAGTCATCCAGTCAGCCGAGGACTGCTACCAACTGCAAGCACTATTGGATCGCTTTGTGAAGTGGTGTGGATTGAATTAGCTTACTGTAAATATTGCCAAATGCTCCGTGATGACGTTCCACAGGAAGAACGATCCGTTGATCTTCGATTACATTATCGATGAGGTTGCGCTACAGAGTCAATGCAGTCTATGATCTGGGTGTAATTCTTGACCACAAGCTGTCCTTAAATTCTCATATGACCAACATAATCGCGAAAAAAAAATCGCCAGTTGGGATTCATTTCGAAGATTTCACGGGATTTTACGGATCCGTACTGTCTAAATTCCCTATACTGCACATTGGTCAGACCAATCCTTGAGTTTGTCTCGCCGGTTTGGAATCCGCATCACCTAACTTGGTGTTTAAAATTGGAAAGAGTACAGAAAATGTTCGTAGGTTTAGCTCTTAGAAACTTGTCTTGGCGTGACCCGCAAAATTTACCACCGTATCGTGACCGTAGCCAGCTGCTCAATTTTGAGACATTAGAATGTCGTCGTAGTATCCAGCAAGCTACTACTTTGGTGAAAATTTTAAGTGGAGAATGTGATGCGCCTGAATTGCTGTCCCGCTTAGATTTCCGAGTAGCGAGGAGAACACGAGATACATCATTATTATTGTCGAGGTTCCATCAGACATCTTTTGGATTCCATTAACTGCTGTCTTCAATGATTGAAACCTTTTCTCGTGCTAATTGTGCCTTTCAGTTTGGTGACTCCAAAAATATTTGCAAGCAATATAAGAAATTGTGTTTACTGTGATTATTATATGTATTTGTAATAAGAAACCTGATATGTAATTATACTTAAATAGCTAATACCCATCGCGCTTTGCTGCGACTTTCAACGAAATATGAGGAAAACACAATTTGTTCCGAAGCGCCATCTGGTGGGCAGATAATCCCCAACCAATAGCGCACAAACACGCTCCATAACAAATGCCTACTATGTACAAATTTTTACGGCAATTGGTTACGCCGTTTGGGAGTCTATAAATCATATACATACAAACATTGACGTTTATATATATAGACTAGCTAATACCCATCGCGCGTTGCTGCGACAATCTGCAAAATAAGAGGAAAACACAATTTGTTCCAAAGCGCCATCTGGCGGGCAGATAACCTCCAACTAATAGCACAGAAACACGCCCCATACCAAATACCTACTGTGTGCAAATTTTTACGGAAATCGGTTAAGCCGTTTGGGAGTCTATAAATCATATACATACAAACTTTGACTTTTATATATAGAAGATAGATAGATAGATAGATAGATAGATAGATAGATAGATAGATAGATAGATAGATAGATAGATAGATAGATAGATAGATAGATAGATAGATAGATAGATAGATAGATAGATAGATAGATAGATAGATAGATAGATAGATAGATAGATAGATAGATAGATAGATAGATAGACAGATAGATAGATAGATAGATAGATAGATTTGTACATTTAACCTTACGAAAAGATAGTGGTTTTTACGCCCATTAGAGGGTGGCGCCTTGTAGGAGGAGGCCAACTCGAACGGACTGTTTCTCACCCAAATCATTTGAACTATAATGTGCGATTATAAATAAATAAATAAATAAATAACTGTCCCATGTGCTATGGGATTCCCAATACACACGATACAATTATGCGTAGACTGGCAATATAGTTGCTTCTATGCTAAAAAGTTACAAACATTTTTTTGAAAATTAGTCTATTAAATGGTTTTATATTCAACCAACGTGCGGGGCACCAAAAATCGCGGGGCCCCTGGCCCTGGCCCAGTGTGCCCATGCGTAAAGACGGTACTGGTGCCAAGGACTGAATGGCTGGCAGGACTAAAATATGCCAGTCGCGCACGGAGTGTCGTGGGTCTTACCATTGCTGTGTTATGCGAATCTCTGACAGAGTGGAAATTTGTTACTTCGCAAATCGTGGGATTCAAATGATGGTCATGACCCTAATAACCATTTCGGGGTTTGGTATAGCCGATTATAAGCCAACGTGTTTGGCATCTTCTAGTTGCTGTACAACAACTGCTGATAATGAAATGTGTAATGCTGTAATCGAGTACGGTTAGAGTAGCACAAATTAATCTTCAGTATAAACGTACAGCAACTATGAATCTATCTCGTCTTGTGCAGGAAGGAAGAGCTTCCACTGCTTTGGTTCAAGAACCGTATTTCCATAAAGGAAACTTCTATGTTGGAAAGCTACCTAGCCCCGTCTTCGTAGCTTCCAACAAAAATGGCACGACAAATCCACGTGAAATGCCTCGTGCATGTATACTTGCGAATAGTGATATTGGCACATGTCTTATATTCTACCTCACAACTCGCGATTTTTGTGCTGTCACGGAAAATATGACTGTTGACAACATAAACAAGAAATACGTCTATTGTTCGGCATATTTGCCGCATAATGAACTATCACCTTCTGATGATTTCAAGAGGTTTGTATCATTACTGTGGCAGAAATGAGTTTCTCCTCCTAATCGGCAGTGATGCAAATTCCCACCACATAATTTGGGGCAGCTCAGATATCAATTTGAGAGGCACCGAATTAATGGAATACTTAAGTAGTACAAATGTGCACATTCTTAATGTAGGAAACCGCCCAAAATTTGGACGAGCTGGCAGAGAAGATGTGTTACATGTAACTCTCTGCTCTGACGGTATTACGCACTAGTTGGTAAACTGGCTCGTACCAAAAGAGCTCGAACCGTCGTTATCTGATCATATCATCTTTGATCATTTGAGCGTCTCACTAGATATCGTCACATATCGTAATCCCAAATCTACGAACTGGGACCTCTACGAAGAGGGCTTGGCGACTAGGTTTCATGGGTATCTTCCGACGATTGAATCTCCAAGCGACTTATATGAGAACGCGGATAAACCAAGCCCATTCATAGTAACAGCATACCAAGAGGCTTGTCCGCTTTATGTCATGCGTGCTTTTAGAGCTTGGAATCGCAGACGCAGGATCACAACCGGAATTCATCCGTTGCAGTTCTTTGACTCTGAAATTATTATCGCAAATCAAGTTAAGTACGCTGGGGTAATTCTTGGCTCAAAACTTATTTTACAGCTCACATCGATTTCAGGATCAAGAAAGCTTGCATGGCCTTCGGCCAATGTAAACGAGCATTCGACAAATCTTGTGGACTCAATCCGAAGTATATTTAGTGGATCTACACAACAATTGTTAGACCAATACTGGTATACGGGTGCCTTGTTTGCGGGTAGAAGGGAGAAGTCATGACAATCCAATCAAAGTTAAACCATCTCCAGAGGATGGTCTCGATGGCGATGATTGGTGTGTTCTCCACAACACCTACTGCTATTCTAGAAGCACTCTTGAACATAAAACCACTACATATGTTTCTGAAATAAGAAGCACTTTCTAGTGCATACCATCTTAAGGTTACTGGGCTCTGGAACAGAAACCCAATAGATCGTACAACTAGCCATACAAGATTATGGCCTCAAATGGTTACTTGGGAGTATACGCTTGCTCCCAATGACCTTACACTCAAATGTAGTTTTCCTTTTAAAACTTTCAATGTGAGAATTCCTCTTCGCGAGGATTGGCTGTGTGGCCGGATGGAGCAACAACTTGAAGAATACGTAGTTCGTTATACTGACGGTTCTTTGTTGGAGGGCCGAGCCGGTGGTGGTATCTATTGTCATGAAATTAGATTAAATCAATGTCATTCGCTTGGTAGATACTGTACCGTATTCAAAGCAGAAATCTTTGCTATTCTGTGTGGCGTACAATCGGAACTTCAACAGGGAATTTGCGGTAAAAGAATCTCTTTTTGCTCTGACAGTCAGGCTACCCTGAAAGCACGTAGTTCGGCAGATTCGAGATCGAAATTAGTAATCGCATGTCGAACTCAAATCGAAGAACTTAGCCTTTCAAATGCTATCTGCCTTCTATGGGTACCTGGCAATTCCGGTATTACTGGAAATGTGAGTCCGAAAATGTCAAAGAATTTGTTGCATTTTTCCAAGCACAACTGCAATCTTCTAGTCAGGGCACTGGCTGGACATTACAAACTCAATTATCACATGGCTACTATTCAGCGCGTAAAAATGCAAACAAAAGAAATGTATAATCGATAATTGCAAAAACAGCTGTGTAAGTGAAAGTACGAAATTTATTGAATCAATGAGCATAATTCGGTTTGAACAAAAAAGTGAAAAAATCGCGGTTTTTTACCTTTTTCACAAAAAATATTATAACATTGCGAATTTTCAACCGATATGATAAAAATCAAATGATTTCAAAAGTTGAAAGAATGGTCTAGAAACGGTATAAAATGGAATTTCGATATTTTTGAAAAAGTGCAAATATTTGGAAGAGTGAAAGTTTTAAAATCGGGATTTAAAAAATATCACGAAATGGGGTGAAAATTGAAATGAAAAAAATATTTGTGACCAGTAATACATTGGCAACATGCAACGTTACTGTTACAGCAGTTACTGTGCACAAATGACACTTGCGAGCCATTGTTTTGAAAAACTATAAAAATAAACAATAAAACAATAAAAATCAGCAAAGATGAGAACGATTTTTCTTCTACTTCAAAATTAAATTAAATTAAATGAATAAATGATTAAAAACGATTACATAATTGTTATTTACGTAGTAAAACAACCAGTATTTAAACTGGTATTGTCACGAGTCACATTTCTACTGACAGCACGAAACCTGACGAAACGCAAACGGCAACCGTACCCTGAGGTACAAATGTACCCCACGCCAACTTTGACACCTGCTTCCACGAAGGCTATAAGCAAATTGGCTATACCACCTTTTCCTACTCTTACTGAGAACTCTAAATTGAATTATGGTTAGGGTTCCAGATCGGTAAATGCCAAATTCTCCTCCTAAGAAGGCGTGGGGTACATTTGTACCCCAGTGCAACATTCTAGGGTTAAACTTGCTGAAAACCTAAACTAGATAGTTTGTTGTTCTTTAAGGGGTTACAAACCTTTTGGCGAGAAAAAAATGAAGAAAGTTTTTATTTATTTAAAGGTATTAAGCGACGATTTTATTACACCAAAGTTATAGTACTTTGTTAGTACTTTTATCAGTGAAAAACAAGCATTAGTTTATAAAAATTCATTGATAATTGGCGGAGTTACGGCGTTTTTCCCGAAACCTTTTTGTATTTTGGAGGTTTGCGATGTACACGATGAAAGTTCAGATTTTCAAACAAAATCCGAAAGCTCAAAAAATTCTATTAGTACATGAGTATTCCTTGTATCTTAATCATTAGTTCAATAAATAATAAGTTTTGCCTGCATCCGGGAACGTTATTCCCAATAAATCAATGTTTTGAGATCTTAAAAAATAGTATTAAAAAACTCTTATCTACAAAATGAAAATTTATGCATGAAAAAGGAATCGTTAAGGTACGAGAAAAATTAATGACGTACAATTGAAAAAAAATGAAGAAAATCGGTTTTTCGGAAATCGTGATCATGGAAAAGCCATTATTGGAAAAACGGCATTTCCAGATAATCGAGTTTAACGTTTCGAGGTACCACTGCTCTTAATAGACGAAGCGCTCTACCTTTCGAGCTTTTGCTCAGATCACGATGAAAATTTGGGAAAATATTTTCAAGAAGTTGACTTTTAGATAAAGTAAATAATGTTTTTTTCGATGTGTTATAAATATACAGGTATACACCTGTAATCTGTGTTATTGACGTAATGGAATAAATGAATAATATTGACGCGCATTGCTTTAAGTTGCATACTGTCCGATATCGCTGCCGTTCCACCGGACTTAAACTAATTCATTGCCCTTATATTTGACTAAGCCAGGCAAACGAGTGGATCACAGGATTGCTTGCAAGAGCCCGCCGCTTCCGACGGCGATTCGCAGGCAGCCTCGCCCCGCATATCTTTGGCGGCTTTGCGCCGGTTCGGATCCTTGGTTGCGGTTATGCGGAATAGCCGCAATATACTCGCTGTGCTTTAACTAGTAGAGTGGTGTAGAAACTGATGGTTTATTAAATTGGCATATTTCGTATTTGTCGTAGCTCAGCAATGATAAAGCTGTTAATTATTGTCTGGTTCAAAAGGTGACGTAATTGAGCTGGTTGGATAGAATATTTTTCATTATTATTCATTAGAACAGCTCATGAGACAAACAAGGATAAGTAAATAAATTTAGTTATTGAAACGATCTCTTGAAAAGCGAAAACTTGCCGGCGCAAAGGTACGGGCATATGGAGAAATTTCATAAAGCAAAAATTTTTATAATCTGGAGAAGTGATACGTTTCCCGTATATGTTTGTACTACATGCCAACTATATTATCAAACTATTGTCTTCCACGAAAAAAACCTAGTTTAATATGGTTCAACAGTACTATTACTATTGCCCGGTATAATATCGAACATAATTATCGTTTTTTCATACTCGACAATACAAACAATGAGTTGTTAAAACAGTCACCATATCAAAATATATTTTTTTACACACACACCTTTTGACCAAATACCATTCGAGCACCATATAGTATACGGTAACATGATAATTTTAGAGCTAGCAATTTCGAAAAAATTAGGGGGAAAAAAGAAAAATCCTCATAAACAATAGACAAAATTTCTTCCGATTGACATTTTCAATTATATCGATTGATATTTAGTTTTATTTAGTTGCTGTCGACTGACGAAATTTATTTTTGTTAATTTCCCAGCGGCCTCTATCCGCACTGTATGCCAATCACCGACGCCAGAAAGGTGACACCACCATCAACATATGGACCAGAATCTGCGCACTTCTCTTCCGAAGGAAGACGTGAAAACAGATTTTTCACTTGAGAGAACCTCAACGATCTCGGTTGCGATTGAACCCAGTCCCACTGGAATGAGTGGCGATCACCATCGGTGCCGTCAATGAAGATTTTTTTTTTTACTTTAGTAGACTTTATTCAATTGAGCGATTGGAGAAGTCAAGGGCTGTGTAATTTGTCAAACTTTTCGTTCCTCTTTACATATGAACTATTTCAGGAAAACTGTCTGCATAATGCTACATTTCTAAATTATTTGAATATCTCAACCGTGAATAAAATAAATTTTACCAAGGCTCCTGTGGTCTATGTACATGAAATAACTCTTAAAAATAACCATTTCAAAAATACTACATTATGTTTAACGCCCCGAAGAAGAAGACATAGCTTTCTAACCACAATGTTGCATGAGTATTATTTCCGCTGTGCTAAAAACAATGTATTTTCCCAACTCGGTCTGACCAAGTGCAGTGAAGCGCATCATCCGGACGATAAAATATGATCACGCCTTTCAGTGCAAATTACAGTCGCACTGAAATCATCCTGCATTTGCATGATCATTTCATTTATCAAAATTATAGCTACTGACCGCTAGGAGGTCAGTCCCTTCAAAGCCGTCGACCGGGTTTCGTGATGAACAGAGCCATTCTTTCAATTCCACCCAGGCTCCAGCAATAATACCACATTCCAATGCCTCACCAAATAACAGAACAACAAGAAGCAATCTTCGAACAGCAAAAGTAATGATCCTCAACCGGTATAAACAACGGTTGACAACTGCCCACAACAACCGAACAGCAGATAAGCAGCGGACGTCTTATCCTAGCCAGGGGTTGACAATATCGCGTGTATCGGCTCCGTTGATCGACACACAGCAAAGAAAAAAAAACATTCAATTTAATTAAGAAATAAATCTCTTCCCCATCACACGGTGCGGTGAAGGAAGGGGAAACTAAAATAAAGAAACCAGATCAAATCCTAGGTACAACAGAAACAAACGTAATCTCCCGCGCGGTATCCGCAAATGTCCGCGAAATAATCGCGTGCCCAGTCGCGTGTTCTTCTGTGCGACGCGCTTGAAGCATAAGTCAATATGTCAATTTGGCCAATAAGTTTGCAAAATGCGCAGTGGAAACGTTCGTCGTCGTCGTCGTTGTCCGAGGAGACAACGAATGCGGCTGGGTTTGTGGCGGTGGTCGAGCACAGCAGTCTACGTGGAATTCAAACAGGCCGAGCGGTGGCGGAACCTCGGACAACTTAATTTTCTTTATTGGCTCTAGTTGTGTTTCGCGGGGACATTCCAACGGATTGTGATGAATTAATTTTCAGAAATCGCAGCTACTAGACGAGAAATTTTGATGTCAAATCTGTTTGCATATGTGTGCGTTGAGGAGAACTGATCGTAACACGGTTTTACAGGAAGCTCGCGATATATTTTTCTAATCTTACTATCGTTGTAGATTGTTGTCGTTTGACCCTCTATGAATTGATTGTTTCAATATCGATTTATCGGTGGACTAACGGTAGACGGCGTCCGGTCGACGGCGTCTAAGAGATAGTTCAACATATTTATTTTCAATAATCGAGTGATATTTTGACACTTTTGTTTATTTCCACGAGAATAAAAATATATCAAATGGAGAGGAGCTGTGAACAGTTAAACAGAATAATTAATTTCACACTATTTTTGGAGACGGAGTATGACTCAGTTTATCCGGAAAAGATAGGCATCGGATAATTCCCCTCTGGCGTCAGTGAGTGAGAATTACGATGCCTGTAAAAGATATGCCGTCCTGTGGAAGTATCCGAAGCCAGTCTGCCACTGTCGGGCAACCGAAACTTACTGAGAAACTTCTAAGTTAGATGTTGTACCCTTCGTATACGAATTGCTTTAATTTAATCTATTCCTATTAGCAGTAATTTTTACATTGTACCAGGTGTTTGATACCCATGCTAAAAACCAAGAGCTCGTTTTTGCTTTCTCATCAGCAAATCAGAACTACTGTGTTTGGTTCCTAAATCATAACTCAAAACCAGCCAGTAACTTGAGGAGTGGACACAAGTTGTGTGGTTGTTTCGATTGGTGTTCGATTTGACCTCAAGATGGTGCTGGTTACTGATGAGATAACTCAAACACAAAACATTAATTTTATTTAAGATGCCTAACACCATTTGTTAATCTAAGATGACAGTTTCTGGTCAAGCAAAATTGTACTAAACTGTCGGTAACCCTCGCCATTTGGATATTTTTTGAAAACGGTGTAACGATTGTATGCTGGAAACTATCGCCCTCATAAGATGGAGATTTTGGAAAATAAATTTTTAAATAACCTGAGCAGTAGCCGAACAACGACGCTTGGTACCATTTGAAAATCCAAAATGACAACTTGCGGTTGCATCATTTGATCGTAAAATGGCGTCACGCGTCGATTTCTGTCATCTTCTCGATTGCCCCGTTCCGAAAACATCCGTATCGCTAGATAATAAAGAGATTTACTATACTGGAAATCGCCATCTACTATTTTGAATTGGTGTCAGGCAACGATTTCCGTCATTTACTCATCAATCCTATTTCTAAAATAGCTAGAAAAAAAAACAAAAAAAGGTAAACCGGAAGTTATAAGAACGTCTGAAATTGATTTTCGTGATCTAATCGCCAAACATACTTATTTAATATATTAATAAAAAAGATCATTAAAATAAAAATATTTTTGTGTGCGAGTTAGCTGATACAACTGGTAAAAAATTCAGAATAATTGGCAAATTAATATTTATGAGGTTAAAGAGAATTTTGCTTACTTAGAAGTGGCTGTTTTGAATTTTCAAATCATTTTTTTAATCGCTTTTTGTTGTCAACTTGTCAATATTAATCCTAAAATACCCACATGTTTAGAGTTATAGTGAATTTTATAATCTCATTAACTCCTTTTCGGAAATACTCAGATTGGTAGGAAAATAGATTTTTGTGCAACCGGAACTTGCCATCTTAAATTTAAAACGATACCTGAGTTGGACTATCGTTATCTATTCATCGTTTATGATAGAGTTGTAATGGATTTTGCCGAGCAGTATTTTACCATCTTATATGTATTTTGAAGTGGCGTGAAGCATCGATTTTCGTCATATATTTGTCAACTCTAACTAATTTATTTCTTTTGGTAAAATTGTTCATCTAGGGCCAAACCATAATAATTCAAATTTTCGTGTCGATTGAATTGAAACACCCCTCTGTCCCGTGTTGTGACTAATTATAGTACTACGTTGAATCAACCCGAATCCACTTGACAAATTTAGTAAATTTAGTAAATTTAGTAAATTTAGTAAATTTAGTAAATTTAGTAAATTTAGTAAATTTAGTAAATTTAGTAAATTTAGTAAATTTAGTAAATTTAGTAAATTTAGTAAATTTAGTAAATTTAGTAAATTTAGTAAATTTAGTAAATTTAGTAAATTTAGTAAATTTAGTAAATTTAGTAAATTTAGCAAATTTAGCAAATTTAGTAAATTTAGCAAATTTAGTAAATTTAGTAAATTTAGTAAATTTAGTAAATTTAGTAAATTTAGTAAATTTAGTAAATTTAGTAAATTTAGTAAATTTAGTAAATTTAGTAAATTTAGTAAATTTAGTAAATTTAGTAAATTTAGTAAATTTAGTAAATTTAGTAAATTTAGTAAATTCAGTAAATTTAGTAAATTTAGTAAATTCAGTAAATTTAGTAAATTTAGTAAATTTAGTAAATTTAGTAAATTTAGTAAATTTAGTAAATTTAGTAAATTTAGTAAATTTAGTAAATTTAGTAAATTTAGTAAATTTAGTAAATTTAGTAAATTTAGTAAATTTAGTAAATTTAGTAAATTTAGTAAATTTAGTAAATTTAGTAAATTTAGTAAATTTAGTAAATTTAGTAAATTTAGTAAATTTAGTAAATTTAGTAAATTTAGTAAATTTAGTAAATTTAGTAAATTTAGTAAATTTAGTAAATTTAGTAAATTTAGTAAATTTAGTAAATTTAGCAAATTTAGTAAATTTAGTAAATTTAGTAAATTTAGTAAATTTAGTAAATTTAGTAAATTTAGTAAATTTAGTAAATTTAGTAAATTTAGTAAATTTAGTAAATTTAGTAAATTTAGTAAATTTAGTAAATTTAGTAAATTTAGTAAATTTAGTAAATTTAGTAAATTTAGTAAATTTAGTAAATTTAGTAAATTTAGTAAATTTAGTAAATTTAGTAAATTTAGTAAATTTAGTAAATTTAGTAAATTTAGTAAATTTAGTAAATTTAGTAAATTTAGTAAATTTAACAAATTTAGTAAATTTAGTAAATTTAGTAAATTTAGTAAATTTAGTAAATTTAGTAAATTTAGTAAATTTAGTAAATTTAGTAAATTTAGTAAATTTAGTAAATTTAGTAAATTTAGTAAATTTAGTAAATTTAGTAAATTTAGTAAATTTAGTAAATTTAGTAAATTTAGTAAATTTAGTAAATTTAGTAAATTTAGTAAATTTAGTAAATTTAGTAAATTTAGTAAATTTAGTAAATTTAGTAAATTTAGTAAATTTAGTAAATTTAGTAAATTTAGTAAATTTAGTAAATTTAGTAAATTTAGTAAATTTAGTAAATTTAGTAAATTTAGTAAATTTAGTAAATTTGGTAAATTTAGTAAATTTAGTAAATATAGTAAATTTAGTAAATTTAGTAAATTTAGTAAATTTAGTAAATTTAGTAAATTTAGTAAATTTAGTAAATTTAGTAAATTTAGTAAATTTAGTAAATTTAGTAAATTTAGTAAATTTAGTAGATTTAGTAGATTTAGTAAATTTAGGAAATTTTAGCAAATTTAGGAAATTTAGTAAATTTAGGCGGTAAGGAGAAGTTTGCTGAGGATGACCAGTTCTAACGGGAGAAGCTATCGAAATTCCAATTATCTGATTTGGCAGGCCATTTGCACTCGTTTTTTTTTTTTTTCAATTTGTTTATTTGATAAGGCACGTATGCGTTAGCTTAAAGGTGCCATTTTTTCATTGTTTTACATTTCGATTTTCTTAAAACTAGGGGGTTACATATTTCAATATTATTTTGTTTTATAGATATGCAAACGTGACCAAAGGTACAATAAATGGCTAGATTTGCAAAACTGAGTGCCTCCAAAAACGGCTGGATCAAAAACAATTATTTTATTTTTAAACATTTTGTGTTGTTTCAAACTAAGATACTATATTCATAGAATATGATCTAAAATCACGGCTTGTGTGCGATTTCCGAGCTATGCATTAATAGACGAATGGAATTTGTAAATTAACCTTAAAGTGTCCGTATTTACCTATTTAACCCTAGAAAAACTGGTCTGTTAAACGACATTTTTTCTGGGCAAAGTAGGTTATTTGAACCATTATCAATTAAACTGCAATTTTGTTGCTGAACCAGATTACGCACTTGACGTGATAAAAGTCGTAATATTTGCATAATTTGTTTGAAAAGCATACTAT